>NC_052161.1:60424842-60660782 GCF_902713615.1 Scyliorhinus canicula | reverse complement strand
CCGCTGGCCCTGTCGGGGTGGGGGGGAGGGGGGTTGGGGGGGGCGACGGCGCTGGCAGGGCTAATGGTGGAAATGGGAGGGGTGGACCTTTGGACGTTTCTGAACCCGAGGGAGCGGGAGTACTCGTTTTTCTCAGCAGTCCATAAGGTGTACTTGCGGATTGACTATTTCATGGTGGGGAAAGCGCTGCTGGCTGGCGTTAAAGGGTCGAAGCATTCGGTAATGGCAGTATCAGATCATGCTCCGCATTGGGTGGATATGGTACTGGAGAAGGGGGTAGCGCAGAGGCTGGGGTGCAAATTAGATGCGGGACTGTTGGGGGACCGAGAGTTTTGTGACAAAATTGAAAAAGTAATCGAGGAATATGTACGTTTAACTGCACGGGTGAGGTGTCAAAGGCGGTTATCTGGTAGGCTCTAAAGGCGGTGGTGAGGGGTGATGTGATCTTGTTCAAGGCTAGGCTAGACAAAGAGGAGAGGTTGGAATGTCAGAGGGTAAGAGATGAGATGCTGGAGATAGACAGGATATATGCAGAAGATAGGGACCCAGCAAAGTTGGAAAAGAGGAAGGAACTCCAGGCGAGCTTTGACCAACTATCTACCAGGAAAGCGGTACGCGGATTGGGGCAAGCAAGGGGGGCAGTTTACGAGCATGGACAGAAGGCGGGTCAGTATGTTGGCGGGTCAGCTCCGTAGAGAGGCTGCGGCAAGAGAAATCGTCCAGGTGCGGGACAGGGCAAGGAAGTTGGTGGTAGCTCCAGATCAGATTAACAAGGCCTTCAAGGAATTCTATGAGAGATTTTACAGGTCAGAGCCACCTGGGGGAGTCCGGGAGATGCAGGAATTTCTAGATGGGCTGGAGTACCCGAGGTTCAGGGGAGCGGGGGACAAGGACTTAACCTTAGAGGTGACGTTAATGGAGCAGGAGAATAACGGATACTATTGGGAGGATGCAGTCGGGAAGGTTGCAGGGCCGGATGGGTTTCCGGTGGAATATTATTAAAAATTCAAAAATAACGCTGGTACCGCTGATGGTGGGGATGGTTGAGAGGCGACATTTTTTAGGGAAGGGGATGTTTCCACAAATTTTGGAGCAGGCATCGATTTTCTTGTTACCTAAGAAAGATAAGGCTCGACAGAGTGTGGGTTGTAAAGGCCCAATCACTTTTAAACGTGGACCCAAAGATATAGGCGAAGGTACTGGCAGATAGGCTAGAGGAGTACCTCCCGAAGGTGATAGGTGAAGATCAGACGGGGTTTGTGAGAGGGAGGCAGCTCTTTTCGAACATTAGGCGGGTATTGAACGTGGTTATGGCACCGGCGAAGGGGAAGGAAACAGAGGTGTTTGTGGCATTGGACGCCGAGAATGCGTTTAATCGGGTAGAATGGGGGTACTTGATGGTATTTCTAGAGCGGTTTGGAATTGGACCCAGATTTGTGGACTGGGTAAAGCTATTATATAAGGAGCCAAGGGCCAGCGTCTACACAAATAACATCAGCTCAGAATACTTTCCTCTCCACCGTGGGACTAGGCAGGGATGTCCTATGTCCCCTTGCTGTTTGCAGTCGCGATTGAGCCATTGGCCATTGCATTAAGAAGTTTGTGGTTATGAAAAGGGATAGTGCGGTGGGGGGGGGGGGGGGGGGGGGGGGGGGGGAGCATAGGGTGTCCTTATATGCCGATGACTTGTTGTTATACGTGTCGGAATCAAGTGTGTCAATAGGGGGAATAATGGAGCTGCTTCAGGTGTTTGGGTCTTTCTCAGGGTACAAATTCAATCTGGACAAGAGTGACTATTTTGTCTCGGCCAGGGGTGGGGGCAGGGGTGTAGGGGCTGCCATTCCGTATGGCAGGACTCACTTTAGATATCTGGGGGTGCAGGTTACTCGGGATTGTGGGGGGGGGGGGGGGGGGGGGTTGGGGCCTCCGTAGGTACAACATTTCTAGTTTGGTGGGAGATTGAAAGCTTGATCTGGCAAGGTGGGATGGTCTCCCTCTGTCATTGGCGGGTCGGGTACAGGCGGTTAAATGAACGTGTTGCCGCGATTCCTGTTTATTTTCAATGCCTGCCGATTTTCCTGCCAAAAGCATTTTTTACAGAGATTGAAGGGATGATTACCTCATTCACATGGGGAGGGAGGTGGCCATAATTAAAAGGTGCTACTACGAGAGGAAGGAAGGCAGGGGGTTGGGCTTCTGAAACTGATGGCTTATACTGGGGCGGTGAATGTGGAGAAGATACAGAGCTGGGTCAGAGGGGTTGACTCCCAATGGGTCAGAATGGAGGAGAGTTTGTGTAGGGGTCGGGATGAAGGCACTAGCGACAGCATAGCTCCGACGGTCCCGGAGTATACTCAGGGAGTCCGGTAGTAATAGCTTTGTTGAGAATTTGGAGGCAGTTTCGACAGCACTTCGGTTTGGAGCAGAGTCAAATGAAATGATGATTCGGGGGAACCATAGATTTGAGCCAGGAAAGTGGGATGGAAAATTCTGAGATGGGAGGAGAAAGGAATTAGGACACTAAAGATTCGTTTTTTGGGGATGGTTTTGCAGGATTGAAGGAGCTGGGAGCGAAGTATGGGCTCGAGCAGGGGAAATATTTAGATACATGCAGGTTCAAGACTTTGCCAGAAAGGAGATGCAGAGCTTCCCAGTAGAGTCGACTTCCACATTGCTGGAGGAGGTGCTGACAACATGGGACTGGAGAAGTGGGTCGTATCGGCGGTTTACGGGACTATTTTGGAGGAGGACAAGGCACCACTAGAAGGGATCAAGGCAAAGTGGGAGGAAGAGTTGGGAGAGGATATGGAGGAGGGGTTCTGGCGTGAGGTGCTCCGGAGGGTGAATGCCTCCACCTCGTGTGTGAGGTTGGGGCCGATACAGCTGGAGCTGGTGTACAGAGCACACCCTACAAGGGCGAAGATGAGCCGGCTCTTTGAGGGGGTAGAAGATGTGCGTGAGTGTTGCGGGGGAGGCCCCGCAAACCACGTTCATATGTTTTGGTCCTGTCCAAAGCTGGAGGATTACTGTAAGGAGGTGTTTCTGGTAATTTCTAAAGTGGTGCACGTGAAACTGGACCCAGGCACTTGGGAGGCCATATTGGGGTGTCGGACCAGCCGGAATTGGGAAAAGGCCGTGGAGCAGATGTTGTAGCCTTCGCCTCGTTGATCGCCCAAAGGCGGATAATGTTAGGGTGGGGATCAATCTCTCCACCCTGTGCCCTGGCGAGGCGGGGGGACCTGCTGGAATTCTTAATGCTTGAAAAGGTGAAATTTGAAGTGAGGGGATGTGTGGTGATGTGTATCACTGTAATACACAAGGATTAATGTAAATACATGTAGACTAGCTAGACACTACAGGGCGCACCAGAGACATCACACACACACACTCGACCAATACATCAGTTAGATAGGACATGACCAATGGTCATTAACGATACACACAGAGGTGACACGACCACAGGAGGGCATTACACCAACCCATATATAAAGGACACCACACACATGATCTGCCTCTTTCCAGTGGAGACAGTCAGTGAGCAGAGACATAGGGTTGATTTGATATCAATCCCACCACATGGATTGTAGCAGTCTGGTTAGTCAGTCTGAGTAGCTATAGTAGGATTAACAGTAGTGTCGAACCAAGTTATCGAAGTGTATATAGTTTAATAAACGTGTTGAAGTCATCTCCATGTCTGATCCTTCCTTTGTCAAGTGCACCACAAGGAAGCCGCTTATGCTACACCTCGAGCATAAGACAGGAAGGATGGAGGGGTTCTACAATGGATGGGCATTATTCATTATGTACTTTCGAGAATTGGATCACATTGAACATTAGGGGGGTTGGGAGGGTTGGGGACTGCATGTATTAATGGTGACTGTGGGTGATTCCTGATTCCTTTTTGTCATTTGTTTATGTTAACATGCGGGCTAATGTCTGGGGTTTGGTGGGAGGATGCGATTGTTGTTATTGATATGGGGATTGACATTACATTCATCACTGATTGTTGTATATTGCTGGGTGTAAATTTGGGAGAAAAGGTGAAAAAGGAGAATTTTTAAAAATATAAAAAAAGTAGAATCACAGAATCCCTACAGTGCAGAATTTTGTCAATATTGCCAAAAGTAAAACGGATGATACAGATCGGGTGGCACCATGAGAAATCCAAACAGGTGAGACCCTATTTAACTCACCAAGATGAACTGGACTGTAAGAAGCCACAATCCTGTGGGGCTCACAAGTTGACATTCTAGCACTAGCTCGGTGGGTCACTCTTACAGGAGTTACAAAGTGCCCATACGGGGCAAACAAAGATGATGATGTTGGCATGCAGTTATATATGGTGTCCAGTGTGGTGATTATGTATCAGTATAGATGCAATACAATTAAACAAGCACTAGAGGGAGCATGGGAGAGCTATAAATATACAGGAACAGGAAATGAGGAGACACTTCACTGAAGGGAGAACTGGGAGCAAGACACAGACACAGGCAGGCAGCATTTGAGGTAGCTGTAAGTTAAGCTCTGAAGACAGAACAAATTCACAATGCCTCAGAAGACAGAAAAACGCCTGAACTTAAACCAGCAGTTGAAAATTACTCTCACAACACCCTGGAAAAAGCAGTCTGCACTACCCAAAGTGAAGAGAACAAAAGAAAATCCGAAACAAAAAAAGCTGATTTGTTTTTCGAACAATACTACTCAGACATGGCTGAGTTATTCGGATATGCTGATCACAGCATCAGCGACACGGTCGCAAAGCTCAACACGAATCTACTCGTGGTAGATGAATCCAACACAATGGTGCCATGGCAGATCGTCGATGCATTGGATGACAGCAATACCCAAGATGAAGATGACGCCACTCAGAGAACACAGAAAGATTCCACACAGAGAGCGATGACAGGCTCCACAGTGAGATTGATGAAAGACTCCAAAAGGGAAGCAAGCAAACACACCCTGGCGAAACACCATGCATGAACAAGGACCATGAAGGTCAACCCGCCCGTATCTGAGCAACCACAAGCAGACTATGAAAGTCTACCAAGCTCACATACTCAAGAAGAAGACAATGTACATCTACCCACTGCATGCGAAAACAGTGACAAGGTGATCACACTCGACATACAGAAGGTACAGGATCACAGCGAGACTGACAGTTCTCAGCTTGTCTGTACAGAAGCACAGAGTAGGCCACCCAAGAGTCCAGTGAGACACGCCAATAGAAACCATGCAGATTTTGACTCCAGAAGAGGAGCACCAAGAGTCCAGAGGAGACCACATCAACAGAAACCATTAAGATTTTAACTCCAGAAGAGGAGCGCCAAGAGTCCAGAGAGACCACGTCAATTGAAATCATGAAGATTTTGACTCCGGAAGAGGAGCACCAAGAGTCCAGAGAGACCACGTCAAATGAAATCGTGAAGAATTGACTCCAGAAGAGGAGCACTAAGAAAGCAAAGACGAGGAATCAAATCCACCACAAATGACTGATGTCACCCAGCATCAATGCAACATCAGATCATTCTCACCATTCTTGAGACAAAACGTTCAAGGTAACAGATTCCACAAAGGACACTCGCACCAATAACTGTGACAATGACTCAAACTATCCACACGGGTCACTCATTGAGCATAACAAGAAAAACAAAAGCCACAAGAAGCACAGCAGAAACGTGAACAACAACAGCACCAACAAAAACTACAAGCACAACGACAAAAACTACAAGAAGAACAAACCAACAAGAAGCATAACAAAGATAGCGACAACAACAAAGACAGAAACGACAAAAACAGCAACAAGAAAGGCAACGAAAACAACAAAGACAGGAACGACAGAAACAACAGCAATGAAACACCGACTTGTACAAAATGGTACAACTCTGCACATGAAGGCCAATGCCACAGCACACTGCAAAGCAATGATAAGACTACAAACATGCCATGGGATGACAACGAATCACACAAACTTACATCTGCTCCAGAACAAGCAAGCACACCAGCTTTCAAGGCATACTAAATCGATACAACAAGCACAGAAAAAAGTCCATGTCAGTCAACATCAGTGGCTCGACCATGCAAACACCATGGGCTGACGTATTGGTTACTTAAAATAACAAGAACACCGACAACATTCACAACGGAGTTGCAATATCAATATCACCATGTCAACAACAACAAAAAAGAAAAAACTCAATGGATAAATTCATCATGTTTGGACTCATAAATGTTTTTATTAAGATTGGACTCATAAATATAAATTGGCTTTGTAAAAAATGCAATAGCACCATCACTTGTATAGACACACATACCATAAGTAACTGTTTTGTACAATTTTCTTTAACGATGTACAGAAAATATGTAAAGAAAAAAGGGTGGATGTGGTGATTGTGTATCAGTATAGATGCAATACAACTGAGCAAGCACTAGAGGGAGCACGGGAGAGCTATAAATACACAGGGACAGGAAGTGAGGAGACACTTCACTGAAGGGAGAACTGGGAGCAAGACACAGGCAGTCAGGCAGCATTTGAGGTAGCTGTAAGTTAAGCTCTGAAGACAGAACAAATTCACAATAAAGCATCTTTTCACCTTTGAGTCTGCAAGCTTTATTAAGACACAAAGAACAACACATCCAGGAATTGATAAAGCCCTCAACAAAATGGTACAGCAGTGTCTACCCTGTGAAGGATTCGGACTTTAGAATTTTCTCCATTTTGGACTGGTCAGACGGAACAGAGGCTCTGTTAAATTGGCAGGACTCCATCTTGGACAATGCATAAAAATCAGACATAACCTCAGGGGATTTGCCCCTTATCTGCCATGCTCACTCCCACAAATAACATTAATTCTTGCTTCGTTAACATTTGATCCATTTACCTCCAGAAATATCTCAAGGCCCTCTGACAGGAACTTCATTAACTTTTATCCTGTTGGCCAGTGATCGTGACTTATAGGCAATGGACAGAGGTCTCCGCATGGAATAACAAAAACTACAGGATTTGCAGGATCCATGATATCCGAATGGCTTAGCTGAATTAGGCCTTCTCAAAATCAAAACAGTGGTTGTGATAATCGTTGATTTAAGGCCTGAGACCAGGCTAATGAAGTACAAACAATCACCACAGGACTGTTAATGCTTCAGCCAGATGCAACTGAATAAGGCTTGCCAGTCCATTTACAGTTTCCTTACTAATGCTGTTTTCTTCAATGTGTTGAAGCAGTGTGGGGAACATGTAGTAATTTTAGCTTTGCGTTCGCAATTGCCAAACTTTCAATGTCTTTTGGAAAGCTTCGATTTTTTCACAGTGCCAAAAGCAATCATCATCCTTCCATTGCAACTTGAGGTTCAGTTCATTTAGAATTGAAAAAGTGTCTGCAAGATAATACAGAGTTAGCATCCAAGTTTCATCAGTAAATGAATCAGCCAGAGAGGACAGTTTCTCGAGGAGGAAAGCGTGGATTTCGTTCCTCAGTTTGTAAACACTGAGTAGCACCCGACCCCTTGACAGCCAACGTACTACTGTGTGGAACAATAAATGTGTGTGCTCAGCCCCCATATCGGAACATAGTGTCAAAAAATCCTTGCAGCCGGCATTGTTAAAAGACAGCTGCTGCGGCTGTTGCGCGTGAATTCACGCGATTGGGAATGCCACGATGGACGGCTCCGTAACTCTACCGACACCCACCCGCGAGTCGCGACCCCCACTTTGAAAATGCCTGTATTAGAATATACTTCGGAACAACATGTGATTCATTTGATATCGCACAATTCTTTAGATTATTGTTATTCAACTCAATGTATTAATTAAATGGACAAGGAGATTGGTTCAGGATGTCATATTTAAGTTAATTTTAATGTTAATGTTAATTTTAAGTACAACGTGTATTTTAGTCTATTTGTATTAGTACTGTGGAAAATTCTGTAAGACATAAACCTTCACCCACTATCCCTTATGTTATTAGTGGAGTGACTCAGTTCAATTTCCAATGTCCACAGCGAAGGAGGGCTGGGGCTCATGAAAATGAAAATCGCTTATTGTCACGAGTCGGCTTCAAATGAAGTTATTGTGAAAAGCCCCTAGTCACCACATTCCGGCGCCTGTTCAGGGAGGCTTGTACGGGAATTGAACTGTGCTGCTGGCCTGCCTTGGTCTGCTTTAAAAGCCAGTGATTTAGCCCAGTGTGCTAAACCAGCCACAGTGAGGTAGCTGATTAGAGCAACTGATGCTATTTGTTTTCATGAAACTAGGCAACGAGCCTCAGCAGATTAAGAGTGTGGGGTGTGGTTAGCAGCCATAAATTCCTTCTCAGTAAGTGTATCAGGGAAGCAAATGTGTCGAATGTACGTGACCTGTTGTCATTTCTAAATGTCACAGGAGACTTCTCGAACATTAGTCACGTTATCAGTCGAATCGCTGAACAAAGATTACTTGTTAGAGAAAGACAGTGGACAGGATAGTGGGAGGGGATAAGGGTAATAAAAGCTTCTGATTTTACACTTGTAAACAAAGATGGACTGACCCCCGCCCTCGAGTGGAGACGGGCAGTACCTCTCCCGGTCATATAAAATCTTCAATAAAGCTCACAAACAGAACTATCTACGCTTGATCCTTGACTACTTTTCCGAGTCTAACAACGGTCAGACTAAATAATCACTGCCACCATTGGTCAGTCTCCAATGCTGAGCATGACTGGGTCACCCATGGACCAGGTTCTATGTTCTCCATGGGGGCCATTTCCTGGACAGTATGTTCTTAGTTTTAATGGTTCCTACTCCAAGTGGCTGTCAATGCAGGAGATGGGGACCAAGACCTCAGTGGCTACGGTGGATGCCTTATGCCTCGTGTTCACCATACACGGACTGCCAGTATCCATTGTATCCGACCACGGCACCCTTTTACAGGGGACGACTTCCAAACGTTTGTTTGGGCGAATGGCATTCTCGGATGGCTCCGTAGTACCCAGCATCCAATGGAAACAATCAGATGGACCATTGCGCCATCTGCTTGTTAGTTTTCCCTCCCACACCACCATTGGCGGGGGGGGGGGGGGGGGGGGGGGTTGGTAACACCTGCCAAGTTGCTGATGGGTCATCGCCTCAGAACACATTTGAATTTGGTATTTCCTAACTTGTCAGGGAAGCTGGAGGCATGTCATGCCTCCCAGAGAAATCAAATGTCTACGCAAAGCGGCGACAAAATCATTCAGAGTGGGGTCCCGGCCTTAGTTTGAAACCAAGGGCCCATCTTGGGCCCATGTTGGTTGTCTGGGCGGATTGCATCCCAGTCTGAGCCCATGTCATACATGGTAGGACCGGCAAAACAGATATTGACTGGGCGGCACGGTGGCACAGTGGTTAGCACTGCTGCATACAGCGCTGAGGATCCGGGTTCAATCCCGGCCCTGGGTCACTGTCTGTGTGGAGTTTGCACATTCTGCCCGTGTCTGCGTGGGTTTCATCCCCACAACCCCAAGATGTGCGTGTTGCGTGGATTGGCCATGCTAAATTGCCCTTAAATTGGAAAAAAAAATAATTGGGTCCTCTAAATTTATTTTAAAAAGATATTGACCATTGGACAAGCTTGGGGGCGGCCACCCCCATTTCAGAACAGACGGGTCTTGCTGGGGTTGTTGACACTCCTGTGAATGGAGCTGAGAACGTCCGAGTCAACGCAGCAAGTTGTGCAGATGATTGCCTGGCCGAGGCAATCTCTCACACACACAAACCCACACCCAAACCAATCTCTCTCTCACACGCACAAACATGTAAGCAAACCAATCTCTCTCTCACACACATAAACATGTAAACAAACCAATCTCTCTCTCTCATGCACACACGCCCAAACCAATCTTTCTCTCACACACACACAACTCTCTCTCACATATAAACACACACACAGACCTCTCTCTCGCACATAAACACACACACAGAGACCACTCTCTCTCACACACATGGGATGCAATCTAACGGGAAAAGCACTAAATGCTGTAGCAAACGGGAATTGCCACGTGCTTCCCGAAGGCTGACCCAGCGAGACCTCGACCGATATCTAACTCCAATTAGGGCCGGTAACGATGCCCCACAGCTTCATGATGGAAACGGTTGTCCTACCTGCTGATTTTCCTGGACCACGCCCGGCACATCTCCGCTAACAAGGGGGAGCAACTCTTCAACCATCCCCTCTGAACAAACCCCAGATGGCAGGCAGCCTCAGTAACGGCACAGACCAACCCCACGATTCAGAGATGCTGACCTGGCCTGACTATTGGATGCGGTGGAGTCGAGACGGGACACCCTGCTCGACCTCGGAGGTTGGAAGGTCAGCCATAGGTCAGCCAATGCCACGTGGGGTGCAGTGGCAGTGGCCATCAGCACGAGGAGTGTCACTAGGTGGCATCCAGTGCCTCCGCCAAGCCGCACGGATAATTGGCATCGGGCCCCTGGTACCAGTCCCACCTGCCACACCCGGCTCACCTCCCCCCACCCCATTGAAGACCCAGCTCAGCACGATACAGTGTCTGTGCCCTAGCACAGTGTTCTTCAAACTTTTTTTCGGGGACCCACTTTTACCAACCGGCCAAACTTCAGGACCCAACCTGGCCGACCTTCGCGACCCACGCCGGCCGACCTTAGCGGCCTATGCCAGGCTGTCCTGCGCGACCCACCATTTTCTCTTACTTTGTTTGCTGCTGACAAAAATGGAGGAAATGGTTTTGGGTCCCTTTGGCCCTCGTACACACTCCTCCAATGGAACCTGTTGGATGAAGGTGAAGCCTTCCGGTGTTGGAAAGCATGGAGTCTCCATCTGTCCAAAGTTCTGCATATTTTCCCTGTAACGTTTTATCAAATAAATCCCCCCGAACTTGAAAAAATTTTTTAAAAATGAATAAAATAAATGAAAAAAAAATCAAATGAATAAAATAAACGAAGGAATGAATAAAAACCACGACAGAACTTGTAAACTAAAAAGTTGAAACTGTTAAAAAAAAATAGCAGCCGCAATGCGCATGCGTGCCCGATGATCGGCGAGCATGTGCAATGCGGCCGAATTTTTTAACATGTTCGCAGAATGCGCGTGCGCGCCGATCATCATGCGTGCATGCGCAATGCAGCCGACTTTTTTTAAACATGTTTGCGGCCCCTTGCAGCTGGCATTATTAAAAGCCGGCTGTGCGAGAATTTGCGCGATCGGGAGCGCCACGGATAACGGCTCCGCGACCCTCCCGACACCACCCGCGACCCACCGCGGGTCGGGCCCTGACTTTGAAGGACACTGCCCTAGTATGCTCTGGCACCCACCTTCACACTTCATCCATGCACAGCGATAGTGCCAATGCCATAGAACCCCCGTGATACATGAAGTGTGCAGCTCACAATGCCTTCTCCGGCCCCAGGCCTTCCAGAGGTGCCCACCATCAAATGCCACATGGCGTGGGAAGCAAAAAGCTCCTTCTACTTCTGATCTGCATCCTGGGGACACACCTAGACTGGGTGGGAGAGCACGGAAGGCTAAGATTGAGGATCACTGAGAGGGCAAAGGACAAAGCTGGGGCGGCATTAACAGTAGCTGGGGACAGTTGGGGGACATGATTGTTCTCCATTAAAACATGTTACACCCAAGACTTGTGAAACCTGCACCCCACGTTGACCTCCGCCCTCCCTGGCCCAGCCCCACAGACATGGTGGTCCTCGATCTGGGCCCCCCGCCGAGGCACAGCACGTGCAAGTGATGGATATGATTGCCTTGCTAGCAATCAGACAGGAGTCAGACTGTGACATAGATCGAAGAGCACCAGAGCTCACCTCACAGCAGGTTATCATCAGCCTTGTACATTGACCCACTGATAATGCCAGCACAGGCTGATTACCCTGGAGTGATGTTACCTGGATTCTGGGAGGGTGGGACAGGGCAATTGGAGGGTGTGGGGTGGGGGGGCTGGAGAGGGGGGGGGGGGGGGGAGAATGGGTGGGTGTGGAATGGTTGGCGGAGAGTGAGATGTGAGTCAGGGGGGCGGAGAACGGTTGCTGAGGGGAGCCAGTGGGTGGGAAGTGGGGAGGGGTGAAATGACGGATGAGGTCGCCTCCTATGTGAAGCGGGCAGGAATGAGGGACTCCCTGGTCCTCTGGGCATGCCAGATCCTCACCTCTGCCGCTTGTCCTCTATCCTCCGGCTGCTCCCGCAGATCCTCCCCGGGCTCATCCCCACTCCTGGTCCGGCTTCTCCTCAGACAAGGCCGTATGTTCTTCCGCCTCTACCTCCAGCACGTCGCTCCGCTGCTGTGCCAGGTTTTGGAGAGCATAGCAGGCCGCCACAAAGCGAGCAACATTCCGGGGGATGCACTGCAGTGCCCCACCAGAGCATCAGGACCGCAATTTCAGCAGTCTGATGCACCTCTTAATCACAGCCCAGTGGCCACATGGGCCTTGTATATCAGGTCTCCGCATCGGACTCCGGCCTCCATTCTGGCATAATTAGCCAGGTCCTCAGTGGGTACCCATTATCCCCCAAGAGCCAAACCATCATCGTGCCCCTCGATGACGCGAGGGGTCTCTGACTGTCCCAGGATCCCAGGATGTAGTATATGCACACTTCTGGAAAGCATGCACACACATGCATGATCTTGAGGTAGTGGTCACACACATGTTGAATGCTCAGGGGGCCGAACCCCTTCTTGTTAATGAGGTGTGGTAGTATGACTAGGGGTATTACGGTACCTTAGAAGTGAGCTGCTATTGGTGCAGAGGACTCGCCGCCCATTGGCCCGGGTAAGTCATGTGCCTCTCAGCTGATTGGCTGAGAGGTAGGTAGCTCTGCCTACAAGGCGGGATATAAGAACACGTGCTTCCCGACAGTCGGCCATTCTTCTGCTGCCGGGCACACATTTTGTGCATTAAAGCCTATCGTTTGGATCTCATTTTCGTCTTGTGTCCAATTGATGGTGCATCATGAGGGGAGTTGCCAAACCCCTTCCTGTTGATGAGGGGAGCTCCCGGACCATTGTGCGCAAGATGACATGTGTGCCAGCTATTACCCCCTAAACCTGGGGTATCCAGGCAATGGCGGATAATCCTGCTGCTCGGACATTTGGTGGACTTTGTCCAGGTCAAAGTTTATGTATACGTCTGCCTGGGCAAACAGGGCATCTGTGACGTCATAGATGCACTTGTGAGTTGTGGGCTGGGATATGGCACACAAATCCCCACTCGGGTCCTGGAATGATCACACGAAGCGTAAAAGTTCTGGGCTGTAGTGACCTTGATAGTCACCGGGAGTGGGTATCCTGCTCCTCCATGTGGTGGCACATGCACAAAGACATGGCACAGGTGCCGCACAGTCCCCCAGTCCAATTCTTGAGATGGAGCCTCTTGCAGCACCTGCTTCTGACATCTCCTTAAACAATCAGTGATGCCTGTGCACCTTGGGCAATCGCCAGCCTCCCCCCCCCCCCCGGGTCTGTCGGCGGCCTGATGGACCAATACACATTCAATTTAACAGTCAACAGTACAATTAATTCACCACCATTTGAATTAGCCTGCCGCTCTCTCCACCTCCCACAAACCCCAGCAGTAGACTCGCAAAAGTGGAAGTAATTTGGGGGGTGAGCATAGTAACATATGGGAAAGTCGCACCTGCACAGAGCATGGCGTAGGAGTGAGAGAACACCCCTTTCCCCCTCTCCAGCACTGGCAGTAGGTTCTTTACTCCAGTCTACAGAAGCAAAAGGAGTCACAGCAGACAAATACACAGTCACAAAGCATTAAACATAACACACTCAACAGCACAATAACTCCCCCCCCATCCCACAGCTCCTGGCAGTAGTCTCGAATCAGTGGAAAGTTGCTCGGGTGAGCATAACAATACACCAGAAAGTCACACCAACGCAGAGCATGGCAGAAGAATGAAAGAACACCCTTCACCTTTGCGAGCACTGGTTCAACATTGAACAGTCAGGGCAGCACGGTGGCCTAGTGGTTAGAACAGCTGCCTCACGGCACTGAGGTTCCAGGTTCGATCCCGGCTCAGGGTCACTGTCCGTGTGGAGTTTGCACATTCTCCCCGTGTCTGCGTGGGTTTCGCCCCCACAACCCAAAAATGTGCAGAGTAGGTGGATTGGCCACACTAAATTGCCCCTTAATTGGAAAAAATAATTGGCTAATCTAAATTTTAGAAAAACATTGAACAGTCAACAGTACAATAAAGTCACCAGCAATCTGCACGGCTTCCAGACATTAAACAGTTCATTATAATCACCAGCAATCTGCAAAATCCTGAAAGTCTACAAGACCTTCAGTATGTTGCTCAGTTGAATTGAGCAGCCACCGTTCCCCTCCTTCAGCATCGGCAGCAGGTCACCTGACTTCTTCCCATTCCTTACTCCAGGCCACAGAAGTAAAAGAGGTGACAGCAAGCTAACACACGGCTTCCAGACATTAAACACTGAAAAGTCCGCAATACAATGAAGTCACCAGCAATCTGCAAGAGCAGTTCTTCAGTACCTTCAGCACGTTTCTTAGCCGAATCGATCTGCCATCCCAACACCGGCAGTAGGACATCGTACTCCCTCCCTTTCCTTTCTCCAGGCCACAGAAGCAAAAGAGGCGGCAACAAACAGACACACAGCCTCCAGAAAGCTGTAGCAGCATTCAGGCCTCTCCGCATTTCTCTTCCCTCCTGCAGCTCCCAGTTGCAGACTCTCAAAGACAGGAATAATCACACCAGAAAGTCATATTGACATAGAGCAGAAGAGTGAAAGAGCACCCCATCCCCCTCTCCAGCACTGGTAATAAGCCAGTTTATGTCCACCCTTTTCCTTATTCCAGGCCACAGAAGCAGAAGAGGCAGAGCAAACAAACACGAGGCCCTCAGGCATTGCAGCCAGAAGCAGGAGCAATCAGCAAACATAACCTGCAGCCACTTGGGAATATTTTGTTTGGTAAATGTTCAACAATATGTTTATGCAAAAAATATTTCAAAAAACAAGCTACTTGCTAGTCTCAAAATTGGAGAATCCAACTCATGGACTATCAAGAACATAATTGTCACATTTTATAGAATTTTGTCAGAATCATTGGCCATAGATCAATTGGCCTCCAGCTCTATTTAAATTTATATTTAAAGTCACTGGCATCATCGACAGTAAACTGCTAAATGGCAACTGAACAGCCATTCTGCAGGGTGTTGTGGGGAGTCTGGGGAGAGCTGATCTTCATTAGCTGAATCACGGGTGAACCCTGGGAGGGGTTTGTGGGGAAAGAAGGAGATTGAAAAGATCGTCCTTCAGAAGATGCACGGATGGGGAGCTCGGTGAGGGGGTAGAATGATTCTTCGGGGGTTTCTGCCGATAAGGAGACAGTGGCATGTACCTCAGAGGGTCTCTCAGAGGGGTACAGGATAAAGGATTCTATATAAAGGATACGCAACCTGTGCATGAATAAGTATTGATCAAAGGAAGTTTTTTCTCATTTTGGTGATGCTGATTTTCTACAACTAATGAATACTTTTCGATTTTGATTCCTTTTCTCAAGTACAATTCTGCAAAACCACTGGACTCTGAATGATAGGAAGGGTGTGGTTGGTGGATACATATAAATGTGTGTGTTGAAGATTTTGACACATCACGTTCTGTTCTTCCAGCTGATTAAACGACAGAAGTCAAAGTGAACAAGCAGCCTGCCTATTCACGCAGATCATCATGAAGTAAGAGAGATTTTTGTGTGTTAATAGCATGTACAGTAGCATGGGGCAGCACGGTGGCACAGTGCTTAGCACTGCTGCCTCACAGCGCCTCGGGTGACCGTCTGTGTGGAGTTTGCACTTTCTCTCCATGTCTGCATGGGTTTCCTCCGGGTGCTCTGGTTTCTTCCCACAGTCCAAAGATGTGCAGGTTAGGTGGATTGGCCATGCTAAATTGCCCCTTGACAATGTTCACCCTTCTCCCAACAATGTTCACCACCACCCCGACAATATTCAACCCCCATCCCCAACAATGTTCACCACCGCAACGGTATTCACCTCAACGTCTGGATAGTGTTCCCCCCTCCTCACTGTGTCCGTATACCGCCTCACCTTCCGGCTCTCTAGCACCTGCCTGGCCAATGTTGGAAGATTCAGTATATTTGTGGGAGAGCGCTGGGAAGGTGGTGTGAGCATTGTTGGTGGTGCGAGTGGTTGAGTATTGTCGCGACTATGGACTTTATGAGTGAGTGAGGGTGTTGACCACTGTCAGGGAGTAAGGGTTGTGTTGAGCATTGTTGCCGAATGAGGGAGGGGGTGAGCACCATCGGGAGGGTTGGTGAGGGGAATGAACATTAGCGGGTTGTGAGGCTATGCAGTTCTGGATGTTAGAAGATCCTCTGAAATGCAGCCTCAGAAACTTAACTGAAGTCAGACATTACGGGGGTGTTCCTTCAGGTCATGATGAAAAATGGAGCCTTCCATTCACTGGAATTAAGCTCAACACTTGGCTGCCCACCTCTTTATGCTATTGGGTTCTAACTGCAGAGTGGATCAACACTGGGCCACTGACTGGATTATCTGGGTCATTATTAATTTGTCAATCAAAAACTGTTTTTAAAATACATGTAATCCCATATTCCTGATGCGTACCAGGTTTTTCAAACTGCGTGTCATAGAGTTTCCCAACGTCGGTCTGCGGGGGAAATGCTGCCTAAAATGTCATATCAGTTATCTGACGGATTTGCTATAAGTCTCGTGGTTCCCCCAACCCACCACCATCACCCCTTATCGCCAGCTCCAATTCAAAAATCACGTGCCGTGAAACATTTGACGGATTCCTCGACCTTTCCTGGCCAAAGCTGTGGCCCAAGAGTTCGACGTGGTCCATCTGAACTTCCATCCCCATTTCTTTTTGGATATGGACCCCACGTGCTCTGCTCCGATGCAGTAGAGTTGCCCGAAGGACGACATCAAGAGTACCATTCACCCTGCTGAGAATATTCACCATCCAGTAGCAGAAAGAAGCCACCATGAAACAGAAAGAGAGTATTAGAGAACTCACCGTCAAACTCAGCAGACCCGAGGGCCAGAGTGTGTCAGAGCCCTCAGTGAGTGAGCACAAACCTGGATAGGGTACCCTTGTGTTATGTGTGTACATCTGTGATGTCTCTGTGCAGAAAAATAGCTTGACAGGCTTCTACAGATCTTGCAGTGTGGTTGCTGCTGAGGGGCCAGAAATGTGTGTTGTTGTGTTTTCTATTTTGCTTTACCTGGATAGCTTGGATGCGTAGTGTTGAATAAAGAACACAAAGCTTTGTTAACAAACAAAACTATAAATGTATTACACTACTAACTAAATTTTGTTCACATTCCGAAAGTAGAAAGTTTCTATATTAAACTATGCTCTCTCTAATTAGCAGACTTTCACAAGTACAACTGCTCCTGTGCCTTACACTCTTCTGACTACTTCTAACTCTTAACTCTTAACTCCCGGAATCCTCAATGATACATATATGACTGTTCTGTGGTTCCCTCTAGTGATAAGAAGCATCATCGTTAACTTGTTAACTCTTTACATCTCAGTCAATATACATATCATTACATCCCCTCTTTTTTTCAAAGATGTTTGGAGATTTCTACATATATGTGTATAGTAAGAGCATTGTATGTTCTTTACATGTAGTTGAGTACTGATATTGTACAGTAGTTAACAATTTGTTTAACTTTTTACAGTCCACAAATTGAGACTGTACTCAGTCTTCACTGTGGTAGTCTGTTACAGTACCAACAAGTTATCAGTCCAAGCCATCAAATGTTCAAATGGTTGAACCTGATCTGACCTGGTCTTTTTTCTGAACTTGTGGTGTCACTTTCGTGTTTCATTTGTCGTAAAAACCTGTTTGCTACCTGTTTTTCTCACAGGGACCAACTCTTCTAACCAGTTGGAGCATTGTTGTTTCTTTCCAAACAATGTAACATGTTGGAACTTTCCACTTCTCTTCTTCCTGATATTGGTCCCATTATGCGTGAACTTGGCATTGTCAACACATGCATCGGTTTGTTCTATCGTGAATGATTGACGTGTTTCACACACTGTCCTGCAGTTCCTTGCTCTGTTGCCATCCAGATTGCTTTCCATGCTGTATGGTCTGTCCAGTGTGACTGAAAGTTTCAACACTTTCCTGTCATTCAAGTGCCATTTGTCACTGAATTGTCCTTTGGTATCACAGCCGTGCCTCTTGAGTATACGCTTTTACGCTTATCAGTGACAGTTTCTAGGTTTGAGGATGAGAGGAACTGTTCAAACTCTTGTTTGAAAATTTTGCAGTTCACACCTACTTTACCCGATATCCTGAACAACTCTGGGGTCTGTAGACCTTCCATGAAGCTTCGGCTGGGCATTTCTTTGTGCGATGCTGCTGGTTGTTGCTGGAGTCTGATTGTTGCTACTGGAGTCTGGTTGAGAATTCTTTTTTGCACTTTTTTTTTCTTTCTTTCTTCGAGCGGAGATTCTTTCTTTCTCCCTGAACCTTACTAATCTACACACACGCTCAGTCAATCCTTCACTTCCAAACGCTCACTCAGTTACTCACTCATTGACTCATTCACACACATTCATTCAGTCACTCAGTCAATCAATCTTTCCCACACACCCAGTCAATCACCTTCCTGGTCCTGCACATATCACAATATTTCAACCTTCCTGGGCCTGATTGGACTTTGCCCTCCCTGACCTTGCCAAACCTGGCTCCCAGGGCTCCAGCCCCGAGATACCTCCCCTTCTCTCACACACCAGCCTTCAGAACACTGTTTGCTGTTCTACCAATCAGAGGCTGCTTCTCCCCTGCCGCTGATACGTTCACCAGTCAGCCTATCAGCAGCAAAGATGGGAGAGAAACAACCTCTGATTGGAGGAGCAGCACCAAGCAGAATTTTTCAGTGAAACTCTGCTGGTTGATAGGAATTCTGGGAACTCCGTGATGTACTATCAATTATGACGAACAAGAGTTGAGAGTAATCGAGGCTTTATTACACAGAGATGTGAGGCCTCCCACAGCAGTTGGTGAAATGGCTGCTGTTCGGAGAGCACACAAATTTATACTCCACCTACTGGGCGGAGCCAGGAGGCAGGGATCTACCCCCATACCTGTAGTATAGGGGCCTTACCGTAATACCAGTATATACAATATAATACAACAGTGGTGACTACCACACTCCGAAAAGAGGCTTCATGGGTCACAATCACCTACAAGCCTTACCATGGACAAGCCTGCATTAAACAATGTCATTAACAATCATTGTCTTGTAATTTCAGTGTTGTGGGTCAGGAGTAGTATCCAGTACTGGAATATAAATTAAATGCCATAGTACCATATGGTACTGTAACATTGCTAATTATCCTTACTCTGTCACCTAGAGTTAACCAAAGGCCCGGGTTGAAAATAATTCCATGGAAAAATAGTTCATTATCAGCAAATTATAGTTCTAGATAACATGGATTGTGAATTTTTGTTTTCTCTTGCAGTAACACACAGAAGGATTTGTTGAAAGTGGAGCTCGATCAGCTTCAGTGTCACTTCACGTGGGCTCCACAGAGAGAAAACATTGACCTGGTCGATATGAAGCAAAAATTAGAAGATTCAATACATCTTCGTGTGAAATATCAAGCCAGGTCTTGCAACCATCTCGCTTTTGTAAACTGTCTGCAAGGAAACTGTGAGGAGGCGATTCAAAACTTAAAGGAAGCTGAAACAATTCTGAGGGAGAATCATGAAGATGAATTTGATAAAAGAATCATCATCACCTATGGAAACTATGCCTGGGTATATTATCACATGGAACAACTGACAGAGGCTCAGTCCTACCTCGACAAACTGGAGAGGATCTGTAAACAATTTCCTGATGCCTCTCAGTACACAGCAATGATACCTGCAGTATACGGGGAGAAGGGTTGGGCACTGTTGAACTCTGGCGTTCAATACTATAAAGAGGCAATGGAATGTTTTCAAAGGGCTCTGGGGGAAGATTCAAACAACGCTGACTGGAACGTTGGATATGCGATTGTCCTGTCTCGTCTGGAAGGGCTTTCTGGTGCCACTGGGAGTGTTGACTCAAGTCGATCAGTGAATCGCTGGAGACGTGTGCTCAAGCTCGATCCCAATGAGGCTGAAGCAATGGTGCAGTTGGCTCTAAAACTCCAAGAGTTCAATCAATATAAGGAAGCAGACACATTAGTTAAACAAGCGCTGGAGAAGTCCCCTGATCTTCCCTATGTGCTCCGTTATGCAGCAAAATTTTACAGAAAGGCTGGAGATTTTGAAAAAGCCCTGAAGCTGCTGGACAAAGCATTAAAAATGTCCCCCAACTCTGCTTTCCTACACCACCAGAAAGGTGTGTGTTACAAAAATAAAATAAAGACACTGAAAAAATCTCAAGGTAGCAAAGATTCTGGCAAAATAGCTAAATTAATCAACGATTGTAAAGATTGCTTTACGAAAGCATTTCAGCTCAAGCCATCATTTATTATTGCAAAACTAGATTATGCAAACATCTGTTACATAAATGGAGAATATTGTGAAGCAGAGAAGATCTACAGTGAACTACTGGTATTGGAAAATACATGTCCTGAAAATAAGCAAGACATACGTTTACAGGTTGGGTTATTTGAACAGTATTACAAACACTCCAAATCAAATGGCATCAAATATTTTCTGGAAGGATTTAAAATCAAACATGACTCATACGCACGGAACAAGTGTCGCACCCATTTGGAGAAGATAGCCGAGAACTCACAAGACATCGTAGCTTTCTGCATTCGTGGGATCATACATATGTTGGATGGGGAGGAATGCTTTGAAAAGATCTTGGAGATTGAATGTGGCAAAATAGTTACGTGTTCCCGCTGAATTAAACATTTCTGTCCAGGCAAACAATGAATTTCCCAGCTAACAGATCTGAAAGATTCAGTCAGATTTTCGGAGATATAAAATGTTTTGGTCTGGAACGTTATTTTACATATTTTCCTGACAGCATTTTCTTGCAAATCAGCATTTTGATCCGATCATTATTTTCAAATGATAATCCTGCTACAATTATAAATCTCTGACCTTTATTCAGAAATATTAACCACATTGATAAACTAAACAAATACTATATTGCTTCGATACTTTTTGACCTAAAACTGGATGTGGAAAAAAACAAAATAAGGAGGATTTTGGGGACAACATTGATTGAGTCAATTGGACACAGTCATTGTTGTGAATTTTAGGAACTGTTTCTAGAATAATAAACATCACATGGGCCTAATTTTAACTCCAGATTGATTTTTTTGGGTGTGTAATGAGGGAATTTGGAAACTCACCCTTCCCTGCTGATATTGGCCGTTGGGGTATATTTAAAACTTCATTATTGTGTCACCAGTCCACTTCCTGCCTGATAGATTATTGATTTATTCATGGTTTTAGGTGCTAATTGAATGCATTGCTACAGAGCCCAAATTATTAAAATGTCTTGACTGTGAGAATACAGTCTTTTTCTTGCATAATGAATAAACTATCAAACTTTGGTGCCATGTCTGTAGAAATTGAAAACATTGTTTCAATAGAAGTAGCATAAAAGCCTTCGTAATGAATAGACCATTGTTCCACAATACATTTACGAATAAAAATGTGTCAAGAGCAAGGTTAATACAAGCACCTTAACTTTGAAGGAGTGGCATACGTGGTAGGTGCTCGTAGACATTTAATTAATTTGATGGTCATTAGTGAATTTTAAGTAATGCCCAATGCTTGGATGGCAAATCATGTTCGAAGTGACAGTTTGAATAAATCAGAAAGCCCCAGCTGAGAATGAGAACCAATGAGAGTAAATAAGACCATAGATATGGGGCGCGATTCTCCGCCCCCCACGCCGGGTGGGAGAATAGCGGGAGGGCCTTCCCGACATTTTTACCGACCTCCCGCTATTCTCCCCCCCCCCCGCCCCCCACGGCCGCCCCACGACACAAATCGCTGCTCGCCATTTTTAACGGCGAGCAGCGATTCGCCCCTGGCCGATGGGCCAAATTCCCAGGCCTTTACGGCCGTTTCCACGAATTTCAACACACCTGCTCTCACCATTCGTGGAAACGGCCGCAAAGTGCCATTCTGCCCAACCATGCCACCGATTGGCACGGCCGCACCACGGCCGTGCCTAGGGTGGCATGGGCCTGCGATCGGTGGGCACGATCGCGGGCAGCGGGTCCGATTCCCGCGCATTCTTTGTATCTCCGCCGCCCCGCAGGATCAGTCCGCGGGGCAGCTGAGGGGCATGACGGACCGCGCATGCGCAGGTTGACGCATATGCGCAATGACGTCATCCGCGCATGCGCGGGTTAGAGCCGTCCAACCCGCGCATGTGCGGCTGACGTCATCGTGCGCGTCAGCCGCCGTGAGCCTTGGCGGCCTGGCTTAGCGAACGTTCGCTAAGCCCGCACTGCCGTTCTTCCCGGGGCTGCAATGCTAGCCCCGACCGAGGGGGTGAATCGGGTCCCGGGAGGGAGCGCGGAGGCTGCCGTGAAACACGGCTGGTTTCACGGCAGCCTTTACGACTCTCCGCATTTGCGGAGAATCGCGGCCATGGATTCCTTTAAACGTAAGACCTCGTGAGCGAGATTTTGTTCTTGAATTCCTGCCTTCCTGAGTTCTTGAATCATCCATCTGTTTACGTTTAAAGTAATTTCTTTATGCTTTCATGTTTAACGCTTTTTGCTATGTTCTGACAAGTTTATGTATTATTTTGATCGAAGTTTTTTGATTCCGTTCTTAAGCAAGTGTATGAAGTGAATATTTAGCAATGTCGTTGTATTTTGAGCACCTCCAATCAAACGGACCTGCGACTCTGATTTTGAAGATAAATAAGAGATCCTATACTGCCTATTCAATGTGCAGTTCGATGTGTTGAAGGAGATTCTGGGAGGATCTCATGGTTGGAAGGGGGTGAGGTGGGGAACCTGATGCAGAAGAGTTTTAAACTTTCATTCTGATGGGGAACGCTTGCCCAAAGGAAAGTAAAACATCTTGACATCCTGATTCTCTCATAGCTGCTTAAGCCTATTATAAATATTGCAGCAGCTTCCCCCAACTCAGGGCAGAGTTGACAGCACAGTCGGTGCCCAGTGATGTCACCAGAACCCATTGCCTGTATGTTAATGAGGACACCGCCCACTTTGTGTGAGCAGTTTAACCCAGTTAACCAAGTGGGTACATTTAAAATCACCTCCATCAAATTCTAATGTAACCTTGCTAACTGGGAGATAGATATAATCTGATGCACAAATATAGATAAAAATAATGTTTTGTTTGGATCATAATTTGTTCAGTGATTTAATGGAAAAATATAGCTGTTTGTAAGATGAGCCTCAGTGCACTCTGAGCGTGTAGCTTATGGTGTTTTTCTGATAATGATGGTGTAATAACAATATCCAATCCAGCCACAGAGGGTATAATAAATCCACTCTGCCACCCTATCTTTCACTTGCTGCTTCTTCACAGAAACGTTCCCCATTGGTTGAAAGGCTTTCCATCTGTGACAGCGGAGAAAGGGCCAACAATCACTGCAGACTCTTCAGATAAATCAACAGCTTGTTCTGTTGTTGTGAGGATTTGCTGACAGACGATCGGACTCCCATCCAGAGCGTTCATTCAGATCTCAGCCTCTGTCACTGGGAGTCTCGCTGTCCTGTAACTTGTCAGCTACACCAACTCTTCATCAAACCATCCGAGTCCCGCATTGGCCAACACGGAGCAGCCTGGACAATACCCGGGAAAGACCATTTTCTACAGACTGTACCATCTCACTGAGGGGGAAAGCAGTAAATGGGGGAAGTCTAAAGGATATAAAAATGGGTTTAAAAGAATAAAATTAATGGCAGCAGATACTGATTTTCTTAACAGACATCATTTGTAATTGTACAATCAGAGATTTAATGTTAAAATAACCAATAAAATGAAACTGTGGCTAAGATTTGATTTGTGTTGTTGATCTGAGTGAAGGACAGTTACTGTGGTACAGAATGTTGACTGAGACCCTGCTCTCTGGTCTGAGACAGATACAATAAAGACACTTGAATTTAGTACAACTCTACTTTATTCAGGAGAACTAGGTTGATTGCGATTTCTGAGGATATAGGACAGAGACGACTCAGACTCACTGCTGAGATCTCGGTATTACCCAGGCTAGTGAAGGAGCTGGCCAGGCTGCGATCACTCAGTGTGGATGTCTCCTTCTCTGAGCCAATAGCTCAGGGTCCCTGATCTATCATGGTTGCTCCTGTGTTCCCGGGTTGTCGCTGACAACAGTGTCCCTTCTTTTATCGAGGTTCTACTAGTGCTGAGTCATGACACGCACACACACACACACACACACCTGGTTCTCTTGTCTCAACTCCACTTTTCCACCTGATCGCCATAACCCTTATCATAGAATCATAGAATTTACAGAGCAGAAGGAGGCCACTCAGCCCATTGAGTCCGCACGGCTCCAGGAAAGGGCACCCTGCCCAAGTCCAGACCTCCACCCTATCCCACAACCCATCGACCCCACCGAATTTAAGGGCAATTTAGCATAGAACATAGAACATAGAACAGTACAGCACAGAACAGGCCCTTCGGCCCTCAATGTTGTGCCGAGCCATGATCACCCTACTCAAACCCACATATCCACCCTATACCCGTAACCCAACAACCCCCCCCTTAACCTTACTACTTAAGGACACTACGGGCAATTTAGCATGGCCAATCCACCTAACCTGCACATCTTTGGACTGTGGGAGGAAACCGGAGCACCCGGAACAAACCCAAGCAGACACGGGGAGAACGTGCAGACTCCGCACAGACAGTGACCCAAGCCGGGAATCGAACCTAGGACCCTGGAGCTGTGAAGGAACCATGCGAACCACTGCTATTGTGCCGCCCTTAATTCCCTTACTGATTAACAATCTGTTTAATCTCAGCCTTGAACATACATAACGACCCAGCCTTTACAATGTTCAGCTGTAAAGAATTCGACAGATTCACTGTCTTCCAAGAGAAGACATTCCTCCTCATCTCTGCCTCAAATGGATGACCCCTTAATCTGGGATCATGCCCTCTGATCCTAGACAACCCGTAAGGGGAAACAACCACTCAGCATTTACCCTGTCAAGCCCTCTGAGAATCCTATATGTCTCAATAAGGCCACCTCTCATTCATCCAAACCTCAATGGGTACAGGACCAACCTACTCAACCTCTCCTCATCAGAAAATCCCTCCATATCTGGCATCAATCTCATGAACCTTCTCTCGACTGCCTCAAATGCTAGATATCTTTCCTTAGATAAGGAGACCAAAACTATTCTCAATACTCCAGGTTTGGTCTACTTAGTGCCTTGTATAGTTTTGTTTATCGTTCTCCTGTTAGAAAGTTGATCTCTTCTGGCTCAAATTTAGTTCCATAGTTATTTGTCCTTTTGTGTTAATGTGATAAATATGGCGCGATTCTCCGCCCCCCACGACGGGTCGGAGAATAGCGGGAGGGCCTTCCCGACATTTTTCCCGACCTCCCGCTATTCTCCCCCCCCCCCCCACGGCCGCCCCAAGACACGAATCGCTGCTCGCCGTTTTTTTACGGTGAGCAGCGATACTCCCCTGGCCGATGGGCCGATTTCCAAGGCCTTTACGGCCGTTTTCACGAACTCCAACACACCTGCTCTCACAGTTCGTGAAAACGGCCGCAAAGTGCCGTTCTGGGGAACCATGGCACCGATTGGCACGGGCGCACCACGGCCGTGCCAAGGGTGCCATGGGCCCGCGATCGGTGGGCACCGATCGCTGGCAGCGGGTACGTATCCCGCGCACTCTTTGTTACTCCGCCGCCCCGCTGGATCAGTCCGCGGGGCGGCTGAGGGGCATAACGGCCCGCGCATGCGCGGGTTTCACGCATATGCGTGATGACGTCATCCGCGCATGCGCGGGTTGGAGTCGTCCAATCCGCGCATGCGCGGCTGATGTCATCATATGCGTCAGCCGTCGCTAACTTTGGCGCGCGGGCTTAGCGAAATTCGTTAAGCCCGTGATGCCGGAGTTCACGGGGCCCCGCTGCTAGCCCCGACCGGAGAGCAGAATCGGGTCCCGGGAGGGGGCGCGGAGGCTGCCGTGAAACACGGCCGGTTTCACGGCAGCCTTCATGACTCTCCGCATTTGCGGAGAATCGCGCCCACTGGATTTGGGTGATCATAAGTTCTGTTTAGCAATAACGAATTTCTGAGCTGACTAGAGTAGTCCGGCTGACAACCAATATCGATTCCGGCCTGGGCTTTATTTGGTAATTCCTGTTTTCGGGCTACAGGGTCTTTTTACTTCTGCCAGTCTGTCCCGGGTACCACAGGAATATGATGTGGAAAAAAGCAGCAAAATAATTTCTGATATTTGGTAATATTTATGGTCACTTGCCACCATTTGGAAAACAATGAGAGAAATTCTCATTTTCAGAGCGTGAATGTTGACAGCAGGACTGAAGTGGGCGAGGTTCCCGTTCCCCTTGGGGGCGTCGATCCCGGAGCAATTCTGGGCATTGCGAATGGGCCAGCACCCTGCCCACATGAAACCCGTGCAATTCTCACTCCCACCAGCACTGAAATCAGGGGGACTCAAATTAGCACTGGAGAGCTTGACAAGCTAGAGCTGTTTAAAAGCACTCCAGTCCCCACACACTCTCATCCCAGCCAAGACGATGGCCTCAAGATGAGTTGCTCCAAGATTCATGGATACAGAGCTGAACAGGATGCTGGATGCGTTGGACACCCCGAGGTCTGGTGGGAGGCTACCGCCAGCAGATGGAGGTGTAAGAGACAGCGAGCACCGTGACCAGCGCCGGCCCTAGGGTTGCTGGCGCCCCGGGCAAGCTGAACTTCGGCGCCCATTGGGCGGGGCCGGGGGGGGCGGGGCCGGGGGGGGGGGGGGCGCGGGGGGGGGGGGGGGGGGTGCGGAGGGGGGGGCGGGCCGGGGGGGGCAGGGGGGCGGGGCCTGGGGGGGCGGAGTGAGCCCGAGGGGGAGGGGGGCCGGAGTGACCACCGGCGAGCCTGGATCCATCCGCCATGTTTGTGCGGGGCGGCCTGAGGGAGGGCAGGCCACCGCGCATGCGCTGGTTGGCACCGGCCCAACTGCGCATGCGAGGGACCCGAGTCTTTTACGCGGCGCCCCTAGCACATGGCGCCCCGGGCGACTGCCCGAGTTGCCGGTACCTTGAGCCGGCCCTGACCGTGACCCTCACCAGGCAAATTGATCTGCATTGCCGAAAGTAGATGAATGACCTCCTTCGGTCAGCCCGTGTGAGTGACCACCTCTGTGCCTCTGGCATCACTCCCATCCTGCAGCCATTACCACCACCTCCCCTCCCCGCCACCCCAAGGTCAACCAAAAACTATCAGCCTACATCCCACCTTTCACTGATCCCAACACCTGTACCGGCCGTTTTAGGCCAGGTGCCTTGTGCACACTGGCCCACTGTAACCCGCGTCCATGTGGCACACAATGCCCTTTATCTGTCCCTCCATAGGAGAAGATGGCCCATAACTGCCAGGTGCATAGAGCAAACCCAACCTCAGAAGACTAACCACCATTGAGCAGACAGGGGTGGAGTTAACCAGCAAGGTGAGAGAGAGGGCTACCTCCCAGGCAGAGGTTGGCATGGGTCAACTGAGTGAGCCCCTAATGCATAGTGATGTCCCCTTGGCAAGTGTGTCACCCCTAGTTCCCACATCACCCCAACCTGAGTTCTCACCATGTGCCTTGTCTTTTGTCTTACAGGATCACCATTGACGTGCCCACCCCATCCAGTCTATCCTGCTCCCAGCTGCAACCCCAGAACACCCCGGAGCACTAGTCCGGGGATGAAACCAACCTATCGTCACCGCCATCATCTGCACTCTCCACCATCTCAGAGACCATCACCTCAGTGGGGCAGTTTAGTGAAGAGGCTCCTGGGACACTTTCAGGCATGTGCATCACATGTACATCAGGCGGAAGCAGGATCTCCTGAGGCAGCAGGCAGTTGGATGGCTGCCTGATCCCAAGACTAGCTGTAGCCCAGATAGGTATCGCGCATCTGAAAATAACGATCCCAGCACTGGTGGACATGCAGACTCAGAGCCAAGAGGGAGATCCAGCAACCCTCAATTGCCTCCAGGCACAGTTGGAAGAGTCCAACTGCCTTCAGGTTCAGGAGATCGTACTGAAAATGCAGGGTACCCAGACCAACACCGAATGGGTGCTGGGCGTGGTGGAAACCTTTGGTGAGAAAGTCACAGCCGTGGGGAAAGACGTCCAAAGTTTGGGGCATGCTGTGTGTTCATGGTTCATGGCTGAGGCACAGGACAGGGGAGCAGAGTCACAGGCAGCCATGTACCCGGCCCACATGGACATTGGTGAGGCACTTCAGAGTGTGACCCAGTCACAAAGGGTCATGGCTGAGGGACAGCATGGGTCGGAAGCTTGCTGATCTGGTCCAATCACAGAGGGACATGACCGAGGTGCCGAGGGACATGTTGCACTCGCTGAGGGATGTGCTTTGTGCTCCATGACTGCGGTCATCGAGACCCTGGTTGAGTCGAGAGCGGGCCTCCAGGTCTGGCAGCGCATGGTGTCGGTGGAGCCTCCGGAACTCACTCTGGCCTCACCGCCATCCCAGGGAGCAATGCGGCGGCCATCGGGCACCACGATGGAAAGGAAGTGATGGGGCCAATGCCGGTGCCTCCCACAGGGGAGGATTTGGAACACCTTAGCGATTCTGAATCTCCCCCACCTGACACTGGCACATCTGATGGGCAATGGGCATAACAGGGTGGCACCTCTTCACCCGTGACGTCCGGAAATCGGCTGGGCACACCCAGGCCCAAGCCCTCCAGAAGACGGCCTCCAAAGGTACCTCCGGTCAGAGGGAAAGAAATGCAGCAGGCCGCCTCCATGTCCGATGCGCTGTGTGGGTCACACGCAGAAGAAGTGACAGACCACGGAAGACAAGGAAGTTAGTCACCAGTTGAATTGGCACGGGTTCAGCACGCAAAGCAGAGGTAGGGTCAGGGCACAATAATGTACATAGTCACAATTAAACACCTTCTCACGAACATTGCGACCTGCCTCAATCCTCTGTCTGAAGGGTGTGAGGGATGGGCTGGGTGCAGAGGGTGTGGTGAATGGGGCGCATTGGAAGATGGCAGGGGGCAGGGCCCCCAGGACAATTTAACATTCCAGCTTGGAGCACTCTCTGAAGAGGCAGAGAATGGGGGAAGGAGTGGGAAGGTGCCATGTAGAGCAACCTACCCAGTGAGTGACCCATCAATATTCACCCTCCCCATTCCAAAGCCCCCCAGCCCGCCCCAAGGAAGACCGGGCCCGGGAGATGGAATGGCCATCGCACATGCAGGGGCAACCCAGGTGGACAGTGGAATGTAATACCGAAGCCAGCAATCAGGCCTAGTTAAACGGTGAGCAGCACCAGAATTTACCACGCAGCAAGACGTCATGTTCCTCCGGGCGATGGGCAAGACCCGATGAAACTGCCAACCCAGGGCAAGTGGCGATGATGGTGGCAACCTTGGAGAGGATGGAGGAGCAAGGGTGGGGAGGTAGTGTACGGGGAGGTGGAACAGGGAGGATGTGGGTGGCTATGGGTGGGTATGGGGAGGATGTGAGTGGCTATGGGGGTATGGAGAGGATGTGAGTGGCTATGGGGGGTATGGGGAGGATGTGAGTTGCTATGGGGGTATGGAGAGGATGTGAGTGGCTATGGGGGGTATGGGGAGGATGTGAGTTGCTATGGGGATATGGGGAGGAAGTGAGTGGCTATGGGGGGGTATGGGGAAGATGTGAGTGGCTATGGGGGGTATGAGGAGGAAGTGAGTGGCTATGGTGGGTAGGGAGGATGTGAGTGGCTATGGGGGTATGGGGAGGATGTGAGTGACTATGGGGGGTATGGGGAGGATGTGAGTGGCTATGGGGGGTATGGGGAGGGTGTGAGTGGTTATGGGGGTATGGAGAGGATGTGAGTGGCTATGGGGGGTATGGGGAGGATGTGAGTGGCTATGGGGGGTATGGGGAGGATGTGAGTGGCTATGGGGGGTATGGGGAGGCTGTGAGTGGCAATGGGGATATGGGGAGGGTGTGAGTGGCTATGGGGGTTATGGAGAGGATGTGAGTGGCTATGGGGGGGTATGGGGAGGATGTGAGTGGCTATGAGGGGTATGGGGAGGGTGTGAGTGGCAATGGGGGCAACGGGAGGGTGTGAGTGGCTATGGGGGTTATGGAGAGGATGTGAGTGGCTATGGGGGTTATGGAGAGGATGTGAGTGGCTATGGGGGGTATGGGGAGGGTGTGAGTGGCTATGAGGGGTATGGGGAGGGTGTGAGTGGCTATGAGGGGTATGGGGAGGAGGTGAGTGGCTATGGGGGTATGGGGAGGGTGTGAGTGGCTATGGGGGGTATGGGGAGGGATGTGAGTGGCTATGAGGGGTATGGGGAGGATGTGAGTGGCTATGGGGGTATGAGGGAGGTGTGAGTGGCTATGGGGAGGGTGTGAGAGGGATGGGGGTATGGGAGTGAGTGGCTATGGGGGTATGGGGAGGATGTGAGTGGCAATGGGGGTATGAGGAGGATGTGAGTGGCTATGGGGGGTATGGGGAGGATGTGAGTGGCTATGGGGGTCTGGGGAGGATGTGAGTAGCTATGGGGGGTATGGGGAGGATGAGTGGCTATGGGGGTATGGGGAGGGTGTGAGTTGCTATGGGGATTATGGGGAGGAAGTGAGTGGCTATGGGGGGTATGGGGAAGATGTGAGTGGCAATGGGGGTATGGGGAGGATGTGAGTGGCTATGGGGAGGATGTGAGTGACTATGGGGGGTATGGGGAGGATATGAGTGGCTATGGGGGGTATGGGGAGGATGTGAGTGGCTATGGGGGGTATGGGGAGGATGTGAGTGGCTATGAGGGGTATGGGGAGGATGTGAGTGGCTATGGTGGGTATGGGGAGGATGTGAGTGGCTATGGGGTATGGGGAGGATGTGAGGGGTGATGGGGGGTATGGGGAGGATGTGAGTGCCTATGGGGGGTATGGGAAGGATGTGTTTTGCTTCGTGGGCTATGGGGATGATGTGAGTTGCTATGGTGGTTATGGAGAGGTGAGACAGGGAGGCTGAGCAGCTGGTGGCTATGCACCCTAATATGTGAACCTGGAGGTGCTGACATTGTCCAGCGTGTGGTGGCCCTGGCACACACGTTGGTTGGCCTCTTGTGCCTACTCTAGTTCCAGGACCTAGTTTTCCGAGCCATCATCTGCTTTCTCCTTGTCCGATAAGACTTTGCATTCCTTCATCACTTCCAGCATGTCCCCCTCTGCTGCGTAATGTTGAACAGGATGCAGCAAACCACCACAACGTGTGAGACCCTCTTGGAGCCCCACCAGAGTGGTCCAGGCACCTAAACTGCATAAGAACATAAAAAAATAAGAACTAAGAGCAGGAGGAGACAATCTGGCCCCTCGAGCCTGCTCTGCCATTCAATGAGATCATGGCTGATCTTTTCTGGACTCAGCTCCACTTTCCCGCCCGAACACCATAACCCTTTATTCCTTTATTCTTTAAAGAACTATCTTGAAAACATTTAATAAGGGGCCTCAACTGCTTCACAGGTCAAGGAATTCCATAGCTTCACAACCCTTTGGGTGAAGAAGTTCCTCCGAAACTCAGTCCTAAATCTAGTTCCCCTTATTTTGAGTCTATGCCCCGTAGTTCTGCTTTCACCCGCCAGTGGAAAGAACCTCCTCACGTCGATCCTATCTATTCCCGTCCTAATTTTACATGTTACTATAAGATCCTCCCCCTCCCCCCTCCCCCGCCGCATCCTTCTAAATTCCAATGAGTCCAGTCCCAGTCAACTCAACCCCTCCTTGTAATCCAACCCCCTCAACTCTGGGATTAACCTAGTGAATCTCCTCTGGACGGTGACGCTTGCACACCCTCTAGCGCCAGTATGTCCTTTCTCAGTAAGGAGACAAAATCTGAACACAATACTCCCCATCTTTAGTACGCCGATGCACCACTGGCTGGCACTCCTGGTCGCTGCATGAGCATCTTTGTACCGGTTCTCCACATCGGTCAGGGGCTTCCGGATAGGCGTTATTAGCCGTGACCGCAACGGATAATCCTTGTCACCCAAGAGCCAACGCCTCACCTGGGGGTGCGCCACAAAGGTGTCGGGAACCTGTGAGTGCGCAGGATGTACGTGTCGTGCGTGTTGCTCGGGTAATGTACGCAGATGTGCCCGATGTGCAGTGGGTGGGCACACACCAACTGCACATTCAGGGAGTGGAAGCCCTTCCTGTTGATGTAAGGCACACCCTCATAGGCTGGTGCACATAGGGGGACCTGTCTATCACCCCCTGGACCTGAGGCATGCCAGCGGTGGCAGCAAACCCTGTTGCCTGGGCATATATGGCATCCGATATACCTTCCAAGTCCCCACTCAGCATCTGGAAGGACCCCGAGGCAAAGAAGCTCAGGGCGATCGTCAACTTCACAGCCACCGGCAGCGGATGCCCTCCTCCATGCCCCCCACGGTGCCAGGTGGACCACCATTTGGCAGGCGTGTCGCACGATCTCCCTACTCAGCCGCAGTCATTGGCGACATACTCAGCCCGGGAGGTCCTTGAATGACAGGAGCTGCCGATATAGATGGGACCTGATGTGACCCCCTCCTTTGCACCTCTCCCATGGCCAGTTCCACAGCATCACCAGCTGGCCCCTACTCCTCCAGGGCAGGCCCCTGTTGGGCAGGATACTCTCCGACCAGCATCGGTGCCTGCATCCCCAGTGTATCCCCAAGGGCAACTGCGGCCTGGGAGAACGCTACCATTTCGGGCTATGCTCTGAAATCCATTATCTTAAGGTGTTCCCTTGTCTGTCCTATTCCAACAGGCTACACGGCGACCCTGTGTTCCAGCTCAGCTCTACCCTCCCTCCGCCTTTCCACTCCCCTTCCCACCAGCCTCCTCCCCACCCCTTAACACCAGCCATCTCCCCACCCCTTAACACCAGCTACCTCCACACCCCTTAATACCAGCCACCTCCCCACCCCTTAACCAGCCTCCTCCCCACCCCTTAACCAGCCTCCTCCCCACCCCTTAACCAGCCTCCTCCCCACCCCTTAACCAGCCACCTCCCCACCCCTTAATCAGCCACCTCCCCACCCCTTAACACCAGCCTCCTCCCCACCCCTTAACCAGCCTCCTCCCCACCCCTTAACCAGCCTCCTCCCCACCCCTTAACCAGCCACCTCCACACCCCTTAACCAGCCTCCTCCCCACCCCTTAATACCAGCCTCCTCCCCACCCTTAACACCAGCCTCCTCCCCACCCCTTAACCAGCCACCTCCCCACCCCTTAATACCAGCCACCTCCCCACCCCTTAATACCAGCCTCCACCCCACCCCTTAACACCAGCCTCCTCCCCACCCCTTAACACCAGCCTCCTCCCCACCCCTTAACCAGCCACCTCCCCACCCCTTAACACCAGCTACCTCCACACCCCTTAACCAGCCTCTTCCCCACCCCTTAATACCAGCCTCCTCCCCACCCCTTAACCAGCCTCCTCCCCACCCCTTAATACCAGCCTCCTCCCCACCCCTTAACACCAGCTTCCTCCCCACCCCTTAACCAGCCTCCTCCCCACCCCTTAAACCAGCCTCTCCCACCCCTTCACACCAGCCTCCTCCCCACCCCTTAACACCAGCTCCTCCAACCCCTTAATACCAGCCCCTCCCCACCCCTTAACCAGCCTCCTCCCCACCCCTTAACCAGCCTCCTCCCACCCCTTAACCAGCCTCCTCCCCACCCCTTAACCAGCCACCTCCCCACCCTTAATCAGCCACCTCCCCACCCTTAACACCAGCCTCCTCCCCACCCCTTAACCAGCCTCCTCCCCCCCCCTTAACCAGCCTCCTCCCCACCCCTTAACCAGCACCTCCACACCCCTTAACCAGCCCTCCCCACCCCTTAACCAGCCACCTCCCCACCCTTAACCAGCCTCCTCCCCACCCCTTAACCAGCCTCCTCCCCACCCCTTAACCAGCCACCTCCACACCCCTTAACCAGCCTCCTCCCCACCCCTTAACCAGCCTCCTCCCCACCCCTTAACCAGCCTCCTCCCCACCCCTTAACCAGCCACCTCCCCACCCCTTAATACCAGCCACCTCCCCACCCCTTAATACCAGCCTCCACCCCACCCCTTAACACCAGCCTCCTCCCCACTCCTTAACACCAGCCTCCTCCCCACCCCTTAACCAGCCACCTCCCCACCCCTTAACACCAGCTACCTCCACACCCCTTAACCAGCCTCCTCCCCACCCCTTAATACCAGCCTCCTCCCCACCCCTTAACCAGCCTCCTCCCCACCCCTTAATACCAGCCTCCTCCCCACCCCTTAACACCAGCCTCCTCCCCACCCCTTAACCAGCCTCCTCCCCACCCCTTAACACCAGCCTCCTCCCCACCCCTTAACACCAGCCTCCTCCCCACCCCTTAACACCAGCCTCCACCCCACCCCTTAACACCAGCCTCCTCCCCACCCCTTAATACCAGCCTCCTCCCCACCCCTTAACCAGCCACCTCCCTACCCCTTAACACCAGCCTCCTCCCCACCCCTTAACACCAGCCACCTTCCCACTCCTCAAATGTTGCCTCCCACACTGAACCCCTGATCCCATCAGTGAGTGTCACCGGGGAGCCTCTATGCCCATCCCCCGTCCTTGTCGACAGGGGTACCATTAGTGCCGCAGCCTATGGTAGCGATGGGCTTTGCGGCCCCTGTCTTGTTCCCCCAGTGGGGTCCACCATAGGTGTCTACTCAGATTGGGCCGTGTGTTATCCCGCCAGCAGGGTGGCACCAGGTTGTGCAGTGGAGATGGTCTCCATGTGCCACAAACTGCCTCCCCGCTTCAGGGCATGTGTGTATGCGCAGGTCCTACAACTGGGTTTGGGCGAGGAGGGTGGGCGTCTGATGGAAGCGGAGCTGCAGTGTGATGTGGGTCCTGGACACTGGTTGTGCCAACCTGTCTGGGGGCAGGATGGACGGGAGCAGGGGCGCAGTAGGCAGGCAAGGCTTGGAGAAAGTTGGTGGCCACGCAGAATGGACTAGCTGAGAGGGACAGTGTGCGAGGGAGGGTGCCAAAGGCCATGGTGGGCGGGGTAAACTGTACTATTCCCCTGCTTCCCCTGCATTGGGGCTGGGCTTCTGATAAGTGCATTGAGTGCCAGCACCTGGTCCCCCACTGATTGAGTTTGGCCACGCCATCCCATTGGCCACGCCCATCCCATTGGCCACGCCCATCCCATTGGCCACGCCCATCCCATTGATGGATCATCTGGGGTCTGAGGGTTGCCTGGGTGGGCTCCCTGATGACCTGTGGGTCTGTGCACATTTACCGGACACAGTGGGCAGTCAGCAGGGTTAGCGACCAGGGGTATGTAACTTGCACACAATGGTTGCTGTTATTGCAATGACCGCAGCAATGGCTGTCCATGCCCGGCCACACCGATCCCGAGGGGAACACCCCAAATTCAGAGAGCAGTCAGCAAGCCATTTCCTGTTGCTTCTCCCGGTCCTTTTGTTTTTAAAAATTAATTTACGGGTTGTGGGCATGAAATGAAAAATGAAAATTGCTTATTGTCACAAGTAGCTTCAAATGAAGTTACTGTGAAAATTCCCCAGTCGCCACATTCCGGTGCCAATTCGGGGAGAATTGAACCGTGCTGTTGGCCTGCCTTTGTCTGCTTTAAAAGCCAGCTCTTTCGCCCTGTGCTAAACCAGCCCCTACAGAGAGTGACCCAAGCCGGGAATCAAACCCGGGACCCTGGAGCTGTGAAGCCACAGTGTATATCACGCTGGTTATGTCAGCATTTATTGCCCATCCCTAGTTGCCCTTCAGAAGGTGGTGGTGAGTTGCCTTCTTTAACTGCTGCAGTCCTTGAGGTATAGGTACACCCACTGTGCTGTTAGGGAGGGAGTTCCAGGATGTTGCCCCAGCGACAGTGAAGGAACGAAGGTTTCCAAGTCAGGATGGTGAGTGACTTGGAAGGGAACCTCCAGTTGGTGGGGTTTCCAGATATCTGCTGCCCTTGTCCTTCTAGATGGTAGTGGTTGTGGGTTTGGAAGGTGCGGTCTAAGGAACCATGTTGAGTTACTGCAATGTATCTCGTAAATGGTACACACGGCTGTCACTGTTCGTCAGTGGTGGAAGGATTAAATGTCTGTGGGAGGGGGATCATTCAAGCTGTCTGCTTTGCCCTGGATGGTGTTGAGCTTCTCAGTGTTGTTGCAGCTGCACTCATCCAGGCAAGTGGAGAGTATTCCTTTACACTCCTGACTTGTGCCAAATAGATGGTGGACAGGCTTTGGTAGGGTCAGAAGGTGAGTTACTCGCTGTAAGACCTCTCGGCTTTGACCTGGTCTGGTAGCCACAGTATGTATATGGCAAGTCCAGTTCAGTTTCTGATCATTGGTAACCCCAGGATGTTGATTATGGGGGAATTCAGCAATGGTAATGCCATTGAATGTCAATGGATGATAGTTCGATCTTCTCTTGTAAGAGAAGGTCATTGTCTGCCACTTGTATGGCGTGAAAGTAACTTACCACTTGTCAGCCCAAGCCTGGATATTGTCCAGGTCTTGCTGCATTTGGACATGGACTGCTTCATTATCCAAGGAGTTGCGAATAGTGCTGAATATTGTGCAGCTCAGTGGGCTAGACAGCTGGTTTGTGATGCAGAACAAGGCCAGCGGCACGGGTTCAATTCCCGTACCAGCTTATCCAAACAGGCGCCGGAATGTGGCGACTGAGGGCTTTTCACAGTAACTTCATACTTGTGACAATAAGAGATTGTTTTTATTATCTACGAACATCCCCACTACTGACCTTATGATGGAAGGGAGGTCATTGATGAAACAGCTGAAGATGATTGGGCCTAGGACACTATCCTGAGGACCTCTTGAAGTGATGTCCTAGAGCTGAGGTGATTGACCTCCAACCACCACAATGACCTTCCTTTGTGCCAGCGGTGAGTTTCCCCCCCTGATTTCCATTGACTTAATTTAGCCAGGGCACCTTGATGCCATAGTCGGGCAAATGCTGCCTTGAGGTCACGGACAATCACCCTCGCCTCACCTCTGGCATTCAGCTTTTTTGTCCATGTTTCAACCAAGGCTGTAATGAGGTCAGGAGTTGAGTGGCTGGTTATTGCTGAGTAAGTGCCGCTTGATAACACTGTTGATGACCTCTTCCATCCCTTTGCTGATGATGGAGAGTAGACTGATAGGGTGGCAATTGGCTGAGTTGGATTTGTCCTGTTTCTTGTGTACAGGGCACACCTGGGCAATTTCCCACATTGCTGGGTAAATGCCAGTGTTGTAGCTGTACTGGACAGCTTGGCTCGGGGTGTGGCAAGTTCTGGAGCACGTCTTCTGTACTATTGCCGGGATATCATCAGGGCCCATAGCCTTTGCAGCATCCAGTGTCTTCAGCCATTTCTTGATATGTCATGTGAATAGTATTAGCTGAAAACGGACATCTGTGATGTTGGGACCTCAGGAGGAGACAGAGATGGATCACCCACTCGGTACTTCTGGCTGAAGATTGTTGCGAATGCCTCAGCCTTGTCTTTTGCACAGATGTTTTAGGCATCTCCATCGTTGAGGATGTGGATATTTGTAGAGCCTCCTCCTCCAGTGAGTTGTTTAATTGTCCACCACCATTCACGGCTCAATGTGGCGGGATTGCTGAACTTAGATCTGATGCGTTTATTGTGGAATTGTTTATCTCTGACTGTTACTCTCTGTTTGATACACAAGTAGTCCGATGTTGTAGCTTCACCAGGTTGACACCTCATTTTTCCGTATGCTTGGTGTTGCTCCTGGCATGCTCTCCTGCACTCTTCATTGAACCAGGGTTGATCAACACACACACAGCATGATGGAGGGTATCCTCAATTTGAAGATGGGTCTTGGTCTCCACAAGGGCTGTGTGGTGGGCAGTTCTTCAGATGCATCTGCAGCAGGCAGGTTGGTGGGGATGAGGTCATGTATTTTTTACCCTCTTGTTGGTTCCCTCACCATCTGCTGCAGTCCCAGTATAGCTATGTCGTTTAAGACCCAGCCAGCTCGGTCTGTGAGGGTACTACCGAGCCACTCCTGGTGATAGACATTGAAGTCCGCCACCCAGAGAAGATTCTGCACCCTTGCCAGCCTCAGCGCTTCCTCCAAGTGGTGTTCAACATGGAGAAGTACTGATTCATCAGCTGATGGTGGCTGATACATGGTAATCAGCAGGAGGTTTTCTTGCCCATATTTAACCTGGAGCCATGAGACTTCCTGGGGAACATAGTGATGTCGAGGATTCCCAGAGCAACTCCCGACCGACTGTATCACCACCTCTGCCAGTGAGACAGGACATACCCTGGAATGGTGATAGTGGTGTCTGGGACATTGTCTGTAAGGTATGATTCTGTGAGTATGTGAATATCAGGCTGTTGCTTGATTATTCTGTGAGACAGCTCTCCCAACTTTGGCACAAGCCCCCAGATGTTAGTAAGGAGGATATTGCAGGTGCGACAGGGCCGGATTTGCTGCAGTTCTTTCCGGTGCCTGGGTCGATATCGAATGGTCCATTAATGGTACACTAAAGGACATTAGTGAACCAAGTGTTTACTTTTACAACAATGGACAATGGTTTCATTGTCATCATTAGACTTTTAATTCCAGATATTTTATTGAGTTTAAATTCCACCACCTGCCGTGGTGGGAGTTGAACCCAGGCCCCCAGATCATTATCCTGTGTCTCCGGATTACAAGTCTAGCGACAATACCACTACGCCACCACCTCCCCTGGCAAGCATCCCTCAACAAAGGCAACATTTTGTACCGGTGTGTAACTACTTTAGAAACTTATCTTACCTCCCCTCCCTCCCTCAGGAGACATGCCGCCCAGACCCTGCTTTACAATACCTGTTGTAAACCACTCCCGTGTGAATTCCGTCTGAGAAGAGTTGAGAATGGCGGAGGCACAGAGAATACTGGGTCATATCCAGTAAAATATGTAAATGCATGCAAATGCCGATCTTGGATGGCATGGGCGTGGATCACGTTTCCGAACACAGCGGGGCCTCGGAGCACGGCACTAGGGGGGGCGATTCTCCGCACTCACGACGGTGCGGAGAATAGCGGGGTTCGTAAATTTTTACGGCCACGCTGGTCTGACGCCCTCCCGCTATTCTCCCCCCCCCCCACGCCCGCCTCCCGACACGAATCGCTGCCCGCCGTTTTTTTACGGCGAGCAGCGATTCTCAGCTGGCCGATGTGCCGAATTCCAAGCCCTTTACGACCGTTTTTAGGAACGTCAAACACACCTGGTCTGACCGTTCGTAAAAACGGCCGTAAAGTCCCGATCTGGGGAACCATGGCACCGATTGGCACGGCAGTACCATGGCCGTGCCAAGGGTGCCATGGGCCCGCGATCGGTGCCCACCGATCGCGGGCAGTGGGTACTTACCCCGCGCACTCTTTATCCTTTCGCCGCCCCGCTGTATCCATTCGCGGGGCGGCTGAGGGGCATACCAGCCCGCGCATGCGTGGGTTTCACGCAAATGCGTGATGACGTCATCCGCGCATACGCGGGTTGGAGTCGTCCAATCCGCGCATGCGCGGCTGACGTCATCTGACGCGTCAGCCGTCGCAAACTCTGGCTAGCGGGCTTAACAAAATTCGTTAAGCACGCGATGCCGGAGTTCACGGCCGTGGGATGCTAGCCCCGACCGGGGACCAGAATCGGTTCCCGGTCGGGGGGGGGCGGAGGCTGGCGTCAAACCCGCCCGTTTTTGACGCCAGCCTCACAATTTCTCCCGGGTGCAGAGAATCATGCCCTAGGTTCGGCACCAAACTCGATTTTTGGTGACGCCCAATCCTCCGCCGAATTGCGGATCACGTTCCCGACATCAAGCGACGGAGAAGTTAGCCCAACATTTCTGGTCAACACACAGCAAATTGTGCTGAGTCACTTTTAGGGTAACTGTCACGCTCTTGGTTAAATGAAGACACCGTAAAGGGATGAAAGATAAGAGGACATCAGAAGATGTTCCAAATCTTTCAAATTTTTCAATACAGACACAGATCTTAACAACAGAACTCACACAAGTTGATGGCATTTGTCTCCTGGAATCCCGACAGCAATGATCCTCTGCTAATGAGGATCTTTCCCAAACTTCATTTGTCACTTTGGCAAATGTAATTTCGGCTGGGAAAACCAGTCAGAATTCGGGCGATTGTCCCAACCTGATTCTCATTGCAAACTACCACACTCCGTCATTATTTAGAGCTTGGGGAGATTCCTGCTGGGAAAGAGAAGTGCAGGATCTAAACATGCCAGCCGGGCAGTTCCTCAAAGACTGGGGAGCCGTGATCACCTGAAAACCCTACAGACCCCAGCACCCCCACTCACCGGCAGAGTCTCTCCCAAACCCTCACAGTTATCGGGCCCCCCTCCCCCCCAATACATTCACAGTTATCCTGCCCCCCTCCCCCCCAATACCCTCACAGTTATCGGGCCCCCCTCCCCCCCAATACCCTCACAGTTATCGGGCCCCCCTCCTCCCCAATACCCTCACAGATATCGGGCCCCCTCCCCCCCAATACCTCACAGTTATCGGCCCCCCCTCCCCCCCCAATACACTCACAGTTATCGGGTCCCCCTCCCCCCCAATACCCTCACAGTTATCGGCCCCCCTCCTTCCCAATACCCTCACAGTTATCGGGTCCCCCTCCCCCCAATACACTCACAGATATCGGGCTCCCCTCCTCCCCAATACCCTCACCCCAATACACTCACAGTTATCAGGCCCCCCTCCCCCCAATACCCTCACAGATATTGGTCCCCCATCCTCGCATGACTGGTACTAGCATCCCCCCCTCCAACTGCTACGTTTATTTCCACTCAAATAACAAAACCACCTCAGGTCACATAGAACATAGAACAGTACAGCACAGAACAGGCCCTTCGGCCCGCAATGTTGTGCCGAGTCACAATCCACTTTTTAAATACAGTTAGCACTCATGAATATTTGCATTATAGAAATGTCTTGGATACTCCACTTTGAAAAAGAGAAAACGTTTGTGACTGGTTGAGAAGAAGAGATCTGATATCCTGCTCGAATAATGCCCAATCTCTGGCTGTGTTTGTTCTAAAACCTTTTCAGCTCAACTTTCAGCCAAAACTAATTCTGAAAACCTCAACACCTGACTGCTTCTACCCCTGGCTCCTCCCATTAACGCCATCATTTTACTAAACTGAACACAATGGGCTGGATTCTCCGCCGTCGGGATGTTCCATTTTGCCGGCAGCCCGGGGGTTTCCCGACAGCGTGCCCCATTGGAAACCCCATTGACCAGCTGGCAAAACGGAGCATCCCGCTGGCAGGGTGAAACAGAAATGTGGCGCGGTGGGGTGGAGGATCCGGCCCAATGTCTCCAATGATCTCCTCCCCAGAGAACCCTTTTAATCTTAGTAAATGTCCATTAGCCCAAACTAGGAAGTTGCACCTCTGTTCCAAAAAGCCCAGCTGTCTTTCAAACCAGGATTGTTAAGAATATGACTGCAGTAGTCAAATACTGACCCAGACTTTTAACCCTTACTGCATCAACTACATGTAACACAATACACCTGAAATTCTTACATTCATCACTGGGGTATGAATAGCAAATGCGATAAGATACTGAGTTTGCATACAAAGAAGAGCAATGAAAAGATCTCATAAGGCAACTGCAAAAGCAGAAGAAAATTTGTAGGGCCACACCGGGGTGCACTACTGTGGTGATATGATCTGCATACTCGTCTGCCATTGGACCAGAACGTCGGCTTACCATTGGCCCTGGTCGGTCATGTGCCTCTCGACCGATTGGCCGAGAGGCTGAGTTAACCACGCCTCTATTAACGAGGTATCAATGCTCAGACGCCTGACGATCGTCCCTTTCCATTGTAGACGATCGCAGAGCTGTGTTCTAGTCAATTAAAGCCAGACTTTGGTAAATCCCTCGCCTCGCGTACAATCGATGGTACATCAACTACATTAACTGAACATGTAGAAGACGTAGGTGACTCCAATCTGATAAAACAGCATCCAGATTGCCTGAACCTACAGAAACTAGCTCAGATAGAAGTGGAAATCCAATGCACGTTATAGAGTCATTTAATTGGGCCGAATAAGGGGAGTTGGAGTTCGCTGGTCATGTTGGTACCTCAGCCGGATGGGACAACCCAGTTCTGTATAGACTACTGGAAAATCAATGAAGCACCAACATGGATTTGAATCCAATTCTAAGGTTGGAGGACTGTATTGAGAGGATGGGCAGTGCCTCATTTCTTTCAAACATCGATCCAGTAAAGACGTATTGGAAGGTTCCTTTAATGCCCAGGGCTAACAAGATATCCAAGGGGATTGTAACAGTGTAAGGTGATGTCGTTCAGATTTCAAAATGCACCAGCAACATTACAGTGACACATGTACCAAAGCGTGGTACTTCACAGTGACATGTGGAATAATTGGAGGAGTTATTCCATCAACTGCCGATTGAGTCATCGATTTGTCCGAAAGTGAGTTTGCCTAAGCAACAATTACCTACCTAGGGCAGGTTGTGGGGCAGGAACGAGTGATATCCCCAGCAGCCAAGGTAAAGGCGTTACTATATTTCCCCATTCCCAAAACCAAACGGGAGATTATGTGGTTTCTAGCCATGTGTGGGTTCTACAGAAATGTTTTTAATCTAACGTCAGTATCATAGCAGTACCTTTGGCTAACATATTGCAGAAGCAAGAAAAAAATGTTATGGTCCGCAGAACGCAAAACAGCGTTTGAGAAATTCACGGCTATATTGCGAAGTGAACCAGTGCTGGCCACCCCTGATTTTTCCAAACCCTTTAAATTGGCCACAGATGCCAGCAACTTAGGTCAGTGTTACCACAGGGGTGACGAGGCAAGAAGAGAAAGGCAGGTGGAATACTTTTCAAAAAAACTAAGTGGGTAGCAGGGTGGCGCAGCGGTTAGCACTGCTGCCTCACTGGTGCCAAGGCCAGGTTTGATCCCGGCCCTGGGTCACCGTCCATGTGGAGGTTGCACATTCTCCCCATGTCTGTGTGGGTCTCACCCCCTCAATCTAAAAAAATATGCAAGGGAGGTGGATTGACCATGCTAAAGTTTGGATAAAAAGGATTGGATACTCTCAATTTTAAAAAAAAGTCTGTACTAAAAAAAGGTACTTCACCACTTACTACTGGCCCTTCAGCATTTTTAAGTGTATGTCCGGCATGATAATAAATAAAGCCTAGTCTCTACTGACCATAATCCACTTGTGCTTGTAGAAAAATGTTAAACTCAGAACGTAAAATTGTTCCGTTGGATTCTATTTTTGGAACAATTCATTGTAAAAATGTACATATTTCCGGAAGGGACAATATTATTGTGGATGCATTGTCATGGATTGACATGTTGATAAGTGGTAGATGTAAGAATTGAGAAACTTCGGTACCAGGAAAGGAAAAATGAATGGATGTATTTTTGTGCCACATACTTTATGATTAATCATCCTACAAAGATGCCGTGTCCCTATAAGGGTGGAGGTATGTAATAGTCCTTCCTATTTATTTATATTTTTCCCATTTATTAATTTTATTTATTTTTGGTTGATAGACCCATAATCAGAATGTACCATTAAGCAGGAGAGTGTTTTCCAGGACAGTGTGTTGCTAGGTTTTGTATTTTGGAGGGGAGAAACCAGACTTGTTGGCGCCAAATGAATGTTACGAACCAGTTTTGGAGGAAGTTTGTTTGATTGCCTGACTGGAAACGGGTGTGTTGGCCAGGGACAGTGTTCAGCTGCAAACAGCGATTGATTTCTGCCAGGTGGCAGTGAGAGTGACCCCTATAGATGTGTCATGGGTGATTGAGTGTAAACGTTGAGAGTGAAGAGAAGAGTGACATACACTGGCAGAACAGAGGATATCATTTTCTCTTTTCTGGAACTGGATGCTCCTCTGCAAAATGTACCACCGCTGTCACCATCTACACTGCTGGGTCAGCCTTTAAATGGAGTGCCCCCGTCATTGAAGCGCTGAGGTGTTGGCAGGACCAGCGCATCTGAGGCCACCCCCCACCGAACCGGCATGAATACCGTGTCCTGAAGTCTTTTGCCTAAGTGCCATACAATACGGCACAGAAAACCCACCACTACCTTTGGTGGGCTCAACACCGCCTTTGCTGCTCGCCATCTACTTTTGCTGAATTACAGGAAAATTCCACCTGTGGTCTTATGTGAGTGACAAATTAATAGATTGAATGGCTCTGTATGGTTCAAATTCACAAATAAATGATAAAATCAGCCTGAGTGTCGCCATGACAGCATGAGGTCAGAGGTTTCCCACACAGCAGGAGGTCTCCACGTGGATTCCAGTCTAATGAATGGATGCTCTGAAGGGTGACTTGGAGGTGATTGAAGTGGATGTAACTCCCCATTTGGCGGATCACTCACTCCCGAAGCGCCATAACCACCAATGTTATGGATTTGAATTTTCTGATCAACAAGTAGGGAGGCAGTGGAAAAGTGGTATTGTAGCTAAGCTAGTAATCCAGAGACCCAGGATAATGGTCTAGGGACCCGGGTTCGAATCCCAGCACGGCAGATGATGGAATTTAACATCAATAAAATATTTGGAATGAGAAGTGTAATGAGAACCATGAAACCATTGTCGATTTTCATAAAAACCCATCTAATTCACTAATGTCCTTTAGGGAAGGAAACCTCTCGTCCTTACCCGATCTGGCCTACATGTGACTCCAGACCCACAGTAACGGGGTTGATTCTTATTGCCCCCTGAAATGGCCCAGCAAGCCAATCAGCTACGAAAACACAAAACAGGAATGTAACCGGACGGACCACCTGGCATCGAACCAGGAACCGGAAACGACAACAGTAAACCCAGCCTTGCCGACCCTGCATTGTCCTCCTTATTAACATCTGGATGCTTGTTATAGGGTTGGGAGAGCTGCCTCACGGACTAGTTAAGCAACAGCCTGACATAGTTATAGTCACAGAATCATACCTTATAGACAATGTCCCAGACACCACTATCACCATTCCTGCATATGTCCTGTCTCACCAGCAGGACAGACCCAGCAGAGGTGGCGACACAGTGGTACACAGTCGGGAGGGAGTTTCCCTGGGAGTTTTCAGCGTTTATGGACCCCATGAAGTCTCATGGCTGCAGATTAAAGACAGACAAGGAAACCTCCTGCAGATTGCCATGTACCGGCCAACATTAGCTGCTGAATCAGTACTCCTCCATGTTGAACACCACTTGGAGGAAGCACTGAGGGTGCAAGGGCACAGAATATGCTCTAAGTGGGGGACCTCAATCTCCATCACAAAGAGTGGCTCGGGAGCACCATCACACACCGAGCTGACCGGGTCCTAACAGACATAGCTGCTAGACTGGGACTGTAGCAGGTGCTGAGGGAACCAATAAGAGGGGAAAACATACTTGACCTCATCCTTACCAATCTGCCTGCTGCAGATGCATATATCCATGACAGTATCGGTAGAAGTGACCACCGCACAGTCCTTGTGGGGACAGAGTCCTGTCTTCACATTGAGGAGACCCTCCATCATATTGTGTGGCACTACCACAGTGCTAAATGGGATAGACTTCAAAAAGACCAAGCAACTCAAGACTGGGCATCCAAGAGGCGCTGTGGGCCATCATCAGCAGCAGAATTTATTCAACCACAATCTGCAGCCTCACGGCCTGGCATATTCCCCACTCTACCATTACTACCAAGCCTGGGGATCAACCCTGGTTCAATGAAGAGTGCAGGAGAGCATACCAGGAGCAACATCAGGCATACCGACAAATGAGGTGTCAACCTGGTGAAGCTACAACACAGGACTACTTGTGTGCCAAATGGCATAAGCAGCAAGTTATAGTGCAAAGTGATTCCTCAACCAACGCATCAGATCTAAGTTCTGCAGTCCTGCCACATACAGCCGTGAATGCTGGTGGACAGTTAAACAACTCACTGCAGGAGGAGGCTCCACAAATATCCCCCATCCTCAATGATGGAGGAGCCCAACATAAATGTGCAAAAGACAAGGATGAGGCATTTTTGCAACAATATTTAGTCAGAAATGCTGAGTGGATGACCCATCTCGGTCTCCTCTGGAGGTCCCCAGCAACAGAGATGTCACTCTTCAGCCATCATGATTCACTCCATGTGATATCAAGAAACGACTGAAGACACTGGATACTACAAAGGCTATGGGCCCTAACAATATTCCGGCAATGGTACTGAAGACTTGTGCTCCATAACTTGCCGCACCCCTAGCCAAGCTGTTCCAGTACAGCTGCAACATTAACATCTACCCGGCAAAGTGGAAAACAATAATAACAATAATCTTTTATTGTCACAAGTATGAAGTTACTGTGAAAAGCCCCGAGTCGCCATATTCCGGCACCTGTTCGGGTCAGCCGGTATGGGAATTGAACCCGCGCTGCTGGCCTTGTTCTGCATTACAAACCAGTTGTCTAGCCCATTGAGCTAAACAGGCCCATTGCCCAGTTATCTCAAGTACAGAAGAAACAGGACAATCCAACCCAGCCAATCTGCCCTACACAGACTGCCCGATCAGTCTTCTTTCCACCATCAGCAAAGTGATGGAAGGAGTCATCAACAGTGCTATCAAGCGGCACTTACTCAGCAATAACCTTCTCACAGACGCTCAGTTTGGTTTCTGCCAGGGTCACTCAGCTCCTGACCTCATTACAACCTTGGTTCAAACATGGACAAAAGAGCTGAATGCCAGAGGTGAGATGAGGGTGACTCCCCTTGACATCAACGCAGCATTTTACTGACTATGGCATCAAGGAGCCCTGGCTAAACTGGAGTCAATAGAAATCAGGGGGCATATCTCCACTGGTTAGAGCAGGCATTGTCGAACCCGGGGACGGGACCTGCGGATGGGTCGCGAGCGGGTGGCAGGAGCGTCACGGAGCCATCCGCCACGGCGCTCCCGATCATGCAAATCCACGTGCAACAGCCGCAGCAGCCAGCTTTTAATAACGCAGCTGCAAGTGGCCTTCAAAATGGCCACAAGCGTATGTGCGCCGGTGATGTGGCACGCATGCGCAGTGCGCCTGCTTTTTTTAAAAAAACAGTTGCAGCTTTTTTTTACAAGTTCGGGGGGGCTTTATTCATTTTTTTTTTACAAGTTGTGGGGGGGAGTTTATTTGATAAAATTTTACAGGAAAAAAAATGCAGAACTTTGGACAGATGGAGACTCCATACTTTCCGACACCCGAAAGCTTCACCTTTATCCAACAGGTTCCATTGGAGGTGCGGGTACGAGGGCCAAAGGGACCCAAAACCATTTCCTCGTTTTTTGTCAGCAGCAAACAAAGTGAGAGAAAATGGTGGGTAGTGCAGGTCAGCAGGCGTAGGCCTCGAAGGTCGGCTGGTATGTGCCGCGCAGGTCAGCCTGCCATGGCCCTGAAGGTTGGCCGGCGTGGCTGCGAAGGTCGGTCAGCGTGGCCCCGAAGGTTGGCCGGCGTGGCCGCGAAGGTCGGTCAGCGTGGGTTGCGAAGGTCGGCCGGGTTGGGTCCCGAAGGTTGGCTGGTTGGTAAAAATGGGTCCCCAGAAAAAAAGTTTGAAAAACACTCGGTTAGAGTCATAGTTGGCACAAAGGAAGATGGTTGTGGTGGTTGGAGGTCAATCGTCTCAGCTCCAGGACATCACTGTAGTTCCTCAGGCCCAACCATCTTCAGCTGCTTCATTAATGAACTTCCTTCATAAGGCCAGAAGTGGGGATGTTTGCGGATGACTGCACAGTGTTCAGCACTGTCATGATATGCAGACATGCACATAATGAGATACAAACAGGCAGCTAATGAATACAGTGAACAGGACATAACAAATCAGCAGGCAGAACACTTGGGGGTGGTTTCCCACTATAAAAGGCACGAGGCACTCACACTCTGCCTCTTTCCACTGGTGACATCTACAGTGTGAGTCAGGGTGCACATATGATATAACTCCTACAGCATGTGACTAAGCTAGTCTGGTTCAGTCAGACAGATTAATCACACTGGGTTAGCAGAGAGTCGAACTCACAGAGGATTGAGCTAACTGTGTGACAAGTTCAATAAAACATACTGAACTAACTTCAAGGTGTGGTATATCTCTCAGGTAAAGCTGCATCCAGTCCGTGTAAGGCGAGTAACTCACCTCCTGACACCTACCAAGTCGGTCCACCATCTACAAGGCACAAGTCAGGAGCGAAATGGAATACTCTCCACTTGGCTGGATGAGTAAAGCACCAAGAACACTCGAGAAGCTCAACACCATTCAGGAAAAAGCAGACCGCTTGATTGCTGCCCCTTCTAACTCTCCACCACCAACGATCAGTGGCAGCCGTGTTTACCATCTACAAGATACACTGCAGTAACTCACTTAGACACCAGCTTTCCAACCCATGACCATGACAATCTAGAAGGACACAAGCAGCAGATACCTGTGAATCTTACCACCTGGAGGTTCCCCTCCCAGCCACTCACAACACTGACTTGGAAATATATCGCCGTTCCTTCTTTGTCACTGGGGCAACATCCTGGTGCACCCTCCCTAACAGCACAGTAGGTGTACCTACACCTCAAGGATTGCAGTGGTTCAAGAAAGCAGCTCAGCACCATCTACTGAAGGGCAACTGTGGATGGGCAATAAATGCCGGCCTAACCAGCGATGCCCACATCCCATAAATGAATTTTTTTTAAAGCCGTAAATGTTAATTAAGAGAAAGATATTTCATTTTGATTACGTTGATTTTGGAAAATTGATTAAATATCTTTGGATTTCATTTCCCTGTGTCAAGTCCAATCCCAATAAAACAAGTGAACTCTGAATGGTAAGAAGGGTGTGGTTGGTGGATGTATATATATGTGTGTGTGTTGGAAGAATTGGACACATCTTATTCTGTTCCTCCAGCTGATCAGACAATATAATTTAAAGTCAACAAGCAGCCTGTCTATTCGCTCAGATCATCATGAGGTAAGAGATTTCCACGTGTCAATAGAGTGTACAGTACAGACAGCAGTAGCTCGGTGGTATCATTGCTGCCTCTGAATCATGGTGTTGTGGGTTCATGTCACTCCAGAGACCTGAGTACAAAATCCAGGCCTATTCTCAATGGAGTGTTAAGGGAATGCTGCATTGTCTGAATGACTTTCAAATGAGATATGGACAACGTCTGCCCTCAGTGGCACTATATCAAAGAAAAGGTAAAGATGTTCTGGGGTGTATGGGATAATGTTTATCTCTTAACCAAAATCGCCAATACTAGAATGATCTAGTCATTTTTATATTGTGTTTTTTGGGACATTGCTGTGCGCCAATTTGCTCCAACATTTCCTATATCACAATAGTGACTACACTTTGAAGGCGATTCATTGACAGGAACGTGCATTGAGACATCCTTAGTATGGTGAAAGACATAGATATTCACAACTTTCTTTAACACATCGTGTCCTTTATCTGACACTAATTAAAGCAAAGGGGTCAGTGTTGGAAAGTGTTCTGAAATGGGAGGAAATTCAAACATTTACCACTGGGTGAGAAACACGGTTCTGGATTTACTTCTGTCAAAATATCCAGAAATGGAAGAGTGGAAAATGGGAAGCCGAACATCGTAATCTCACAGCCCAGAGCACCACCAGAACATTCCTCCTGCAATTAACATGTTGGGAGGATGAGTGGGAGGGATTAGGATGGTCAGGGTGTAGGAACTGGGAGAATGCAAAGGAATCCTTTGAGGAACAGGTGTTAGAGGTTGTAGGTAAGGTTCCGTGTGAGCTGGTGGGTTTGTAATAAGTCTATTCAGGCTATCACAGGAAATAGAGGCAGAGAGGTCAAGGAACGGAAGAGACATGTCGGAGATGGACCAGGTGAAGGTGAGAGGAGGTGGAAATTGGAACAAAAATTGATAACATTTCCCAGGTCCAGACGAGAATTTCAAGCGGTACCAATGCAGTCATCGATGTAATGGAAAAGAGTTGTGCGTGTGACACCATTGTCAAGGGGTGAGGGGGGGGGGGGGGGGGTTGAGCAATGTCAGGGTGTGAGGGGGGTGAGCAATGTCATGGCGTGAGGTGGAGGTGAGTATTGTCAGGGAGTGAGGGGGGTAAGTATTGTCAGGGAGTGAGGGGGGGTGAACAATGTCAGTGAGTGAGGGGGTGAGCATTGTCAGTGAGTGAGAGGGGTGAGCATTGTCAGCGGGCGAGGCGGGGTGAGCATTGTCAGTGGGTGAGGGGGGTGAGAATTGTCAGGGAGTGAGGGGAGTGAGTATTGTCAGGGTGTGAGGGGGTGAGTATTGTCAGGGAGTGAGGGGGGTGAGTATTGTCAGGGAGTGAGGGGGGGTGAGTATTGTCAGTGGGCGAGGGGGGGTGAGTATTGTCAGGGTGTGAGGGGGGTGAGTATTGTCAGTGGGCGAGGGGGGGTGAGCATTGTCAGGTTGTGAGGGCGGGTGAGTATTGTCAGTGGGTGAGGGGGTGAGCATTGTCAGGGAATGAGGGGGGTGAGAATTGTCAGGGAATAAGGGGGATGAGTATTGTCAAGGAGTGAGGGGATGAGTATTGTCAGTGGGCGAGGGGGGGGGGTGAGCATTGTCAGGTTGTGAGGGCGGGTGAGTATTGTCAGTGGGTGAGGGGGTGAGCATTGTCAGGGAGTGAGGGGGGTGAGAATTGTCAGGGAATGAGGGGGGTGAGTGTTGTCAGGGTGTGAGGGGGGTGAGTATTGTCAGGGAGTGAGGGGGTGAGCATTGTCAATGGGTGAGGGGGGTGAGCATTGTCAGGTTGTGAGGGGGTGAGTATTGTCAGTGAGGGGGGGTGAGTATTGTCGGTGAGTGAGGGGGGTGAGCATCGTCAGTGAGTTAGGGGGTGAGTATTGTCAGGGTGTGAAGGGGGATGAGCATTGTCAGTGAGTGTGGGGGAAGGGGTGAGTATTGTCAGGGAATGAGGGGGTGTGCATTGTCAGTGAGTGAGGGGGAGGGGTGAGAATTGTCAGGGAATGAGGGGGTGTGCATTGTCAGTGAGTTTGGGGGGTGAGCATTGTCAGTGAGTGAGGGGGAGGGGTGAGCATTGTCAGGGTGTGAGGGGTTGAGCATTGTCAGTGAGTGTGGGGGGTGAGCATTGTCAGTGGTGTGAGGGGGTGAGTATTGTCATGGTGTGAGGGGGTGAGCATTGTCAGTGGGTGAGTATTGTTAGTGGGTGGGAGGATGAGAATTGCCAGGGTGTGAGGGGGGTGAGCATTGTCAGTGAGTGAGGGGGGTGAGTATTGTTAGTGGGTGGGGGGATGAGAATTGTCAGTGGGTGGGTGGGGTGAGCATTGTCAGTGTGTGTGTGTGGGGGGGTGAGTATTGCCAGGTAATGAGGGGGGTGAGCATTGTCAGTGAGTGAGGGGGGTGAGTATTGTTAGTGGGTGGGGGGATGAGCATTGTCAGTGGGTGGGGGGGGGAGCATTGTCAGTGTGTGTGTGTGGGGGGGTGAGTATTGCCAGGTAATGAGGGGGGTGAGCATTGTCAGTGAGTGAGGGGGAGGCGCGGGGGGGGGGGGGGGGGGTTGGGGGGGAAGGGGGTGAGCATTGTCAGCGGGTGGGGGGGGGGGAGTATTGCCAGGTAATGACGGGGGTGAGCATTGTCAGTGAGTGAGTGGGTGGTGAGTATTGCCAGGTAGCGAGGGGGGTATTGTTGAGGGATGTGATGTGTAACGTCAGAGGGGATGAGCATTGTTGGATTGCGAGAAGGTTCACCTGAGATAATGAACTGAGGTCAGACATCAAGTGCGTATGTTCATGTCATGATGAGAAAGGAGACCTTTGCTTCACTGGACTAAAGCTCAGCACCTTGTCACCCAACTCTGTTCATTGTGCAAATGTACAGCATAAAATTATAATTGGACTGTTTAAATCAGTTAGTGTCAGGCACACCCATTCCAATGCTGACTGGGATACCTGAGCCGTTATTAATTTTGAGTCAGACACTTATTTAAAAAACAAGTGAGTCATAGTTTCAATTTCATGTTCCTTGTGGAATATGTTTGATAACGTTTCTGGGTATTGACTGTTACATAAAAAGGAAAACCTGGGTCTATACAAAAAATTACACAATCTCAGAAGATCTCAAAGCATTTTCCAGCCAATGAAGTATTTCAGAAGTGTTGTCACTGTTGCTAAGCAGGAAATGCCACAGCCAATCTCTGCACAGAAAGCTCCTACAAATAGCAAAGTGGGATTAACCATATGATCTGTTTTAGTGTTGGTTTGAGGGATGAATATTGACCTGGACACTGGGGAGCAGTTACAGCTTCTTTATTGAAAAGTTCCACAGGATCCTTTCCATCCGTCTGAAAGGACAAATGGAGACTTGCCTAAACATCTCAGCAAAAACGCTGTAACTCCCTCATTCCAGCACAGCAGTGCCAGCCTGGATTATATACCCATGTCTCGTGACAACAAACAGCCTAGCAATGGGAAGAGAGGAAATGAGGAGGTGGTGGGATTCAGAAGAGGAGTTTGGGGGTGGGGGACAATGGAAGACTGGTGGTCGTGATATTGTGATTTCGATGGGGGAAATGGGAAACTTGTACTTTGTGGATATTCTGTTCCACCCGATTGAAGACCCTTTTATTCAATCTTTTCATCCTAAATATCCCAGTTCGATCATTCTTTTCAAAGTGAAGGAATACTAACCTATGCTTGTGTAACCTGACCTCATAATTTAACTTGTTAAGTGTTGGTCTACTTCTGATGACTTTTTGATCTAACAGCAGCAAGGCCATTGCTGAGGATTGATGCCAGAATCTCAAAGCCTTCATTCTTTTAAAAAATAAATTTAGAGTACCCAATTCATTTTTTCCAATTAAGGGGCAATTTAGCATGGCCAATCCACCTAGCCTGCACATCTTTGGGTTGTGAGGGTGAAACCCACGCAAACACGGGGAGAATGTGCAAACTCCACACAGACAGTGATCCAGAGCCGGGATCGAACCTGGGACCTCGGCGCCGTGAGGCAGCAGTGCTAACCCACCGCGCCACCGTGCTGCCCTCAAAGCCTTAATTCTGATGGAATCTGACCAAGGCTCTGAACAATTCAATTATTATTCATCCCTTTGGATTCCAAACCCAACAGTCCACTAGACATTTTGATTGTTCCATATCTGCCTGGTTATTCTAAACATTTTGTGTACAGAGACAGCTGCAGGTCCTCACACTTCCCACATTGATCTCCACTGGCCCTATTTTTTTCCCCATTCACTTATTTCATCCAATGTTCCTTTGGAAATTAATACCTCTATCATCCAACCTACTGTGTCTCCTTATTTTGTGTAATCTTCAAATGTGAATATACACCTCTTAATTCCTGCATGCAAGTCACTGATGTACATGATGAACAGTTGAAGCCTCTGTCCAGATCTCTGATATATTTGTCACATCCCACCATTCATAGATCATTCCATTTCCCCCTATTTTCTGTCTCCAAACTCCCAATCAATTGTCAACTCATATTACAAGTTTAACTCCAAGTTAATGCGCTTGCATTTTTTGCTGATCATCTCTTGCATGGATCTGGTGAAATGTCTTCTGGAAATCTACATGGACAACCAGCATAAATATTCCCCTATTCCAAACACAAGTGACCTCCTCAGAAAAATTAGATCAGTCTGTCATTACATATCCATGCTGACTTAAGCTTTAATCAGCTTAAACATGCCCATGTAACTCATTGCGCCCAACATCGTTGTGATCCTCACAGTGTTTTAATATTAATTATTCATATATGATGACAGAATAATGCAGCAACTTGTCTTTTACCTTCAACAAGTGTATTATGATTCTACCTCCAGCAGAGCTACAAACTCCAAAAACAAAATCCCCACAGCAACTGTTCCAGCTGAGCCCATTTATACTCTTTTGGAGTTGGAGCCAATAGCAATTGGCTGTCTTTAATAAGGCAATTAGTGTAACAAAGTTATTGTCATAACAAGCACTTGCTGATACACAGACAGAGAAACTATGAACATTTAAAGGAAATTTTGAAAACGTGGTCCACACTTTTGCTCATGAGGAAGATACACAGAACCAGGAAGATTCCTGGCTTGTCGTCCTCCCCTTGCAAGGAAGGAAGGAATTATAGGATTTTCATTCTGGGGAGACAGATGCTGGAATTGGGTCCACACGCACCTGGAGCGGTGCCCACAGGGGTTACTGCTTCCTTTTTTTAATTGTGTTCCTAAAAATGTTGCTGGACGACTTGAATGATATTCAAATGAAGCAGCAAGAGGACGGTGAATACAGAAGAAATATGTGCAGTTTTTGCATCACATGATCAAAACATTGGCCCCATTGGAGCCTTTCTGGCTGGAACATTTCAGAACGCGTGGGCACTAGAGAATCAGTTAAAAAGAAACTGTCTGGAAAGGGACACAAAACGTTGGTAAATCTGAACAGGGTGCAGAAACAAACAGGTCTGGAATTCACTGAATGGGTTTTGAGTGAATTAAAGCATGCACATTGTGAAACTATATAAACATGATACATTACACAAGTGGCATGTTATTCACTTGTAATTTCAATTTTGAAAGTTACCAGTTGAGGTCAGTCCTGGAATAAAATTAAATGTTACAAACTGATATGGTGCTACAGCATTGCTAAATATCCCTAATCTGTCACCAAGTGAGACAGCCTTAGAATTAATTCCAAGAATTAAAATTGCAAAATATACAAGGTATGATTTCTGAGAAAGTAGGTTGTGAAAGATATTTTTTCTCTTGCAGTATCATACAGAAGAATTTGTTGAAAGTGAAGCTCAATCAGCTTCAATGCCACTTCACGTGGATTCCACAGAAAGATAACATTGACCTAGACAGTATGAAGCAAACATTACAAGATTCAGTTCAGCTTGATGAGAAATATCAAGCCACCTCTTACAACCAACTCGCTTTTGTAAACTGTCTGCAAGGAAAACTGTGAGGAGGCGATTCAAAACTTAAAGGAAGCTGAAAAGATTCTGAGGGAGAATCATGAAGATGAATTTGATAAAAGAATCATTGTCACCTATGGAAACTATGCCTGGGTATATTTTCACATGGAACAACTGACAGAGGCTCAGTCCTACCTCGACAAACTGGAGAGGATCTGTAAACAATTTCCTGATGCCTCTCGGTACACAGCAATGATACCTGAAGTATACGGGGAGAAGGGTTGGGCACTGCTGAGTTCTGCAGCTAAATACTATGAAGAGGCAGTGGAATGTTTTCAAAGGGCGGTGGAGGAAGATACGGATAACGTTGAATGGAACTTTGGCTTTGCAACTGCCCTGATGCGTCTGGAAGAGTATTCTGGGAAGCCAGAGAATGGGGAATTCAGTGAATTAGTGATGCAGTTGAAACGTGTTCTGGAGCTTGACCCAGGTCACACTGTAGCCATGGTGCTGATGGCTCTAAAACTGCAAGACCTCAATCAAAATGAGGAAGCACTCAGATTAGTTGAACAAGCACTGCAGAAGTCCCCTGATCAACTATACATGATACGCTACGCAGCAAAATTTTACAGAAGAGCTGGAGAAGTGGAAAAAGCTTTGGAGCTGTTGGAGAAAGGATTGGAAATTACCCCAAACTCTTCCTTCTTACATCATCAAATAGGTCTGTGTTACAAAATCAAACTAATCCAGCTGATCAAATCTGACAGCAGAAGCAGTCGCAATCTTTATCTTCAGCAAAAAGTTACATTGATTAATCAATGCAAGCACCATTTTGATGAAGCATTCAGGCTCAAGCCATCATTTATCATGGCAAAACTAGCATTTGCAGAAATCTGTGCAATAGATAAAGACCATGACAAAGCAGAAGCCATCTACAAAAATTTATTGAATTTGGAATATATTACCTTGGAAAATAAGCAAGAAATATACCTTGAGGCTGGGAAATTTGAATTTCATCACAAAAAATCTGAATTAAAAGCCAGCAAATATTATCTGGAAGGATTTAAAATTAAACATGCTTCAAAGGCACGAGAAATGTGTCGCTACTACTTGGAGAAGACAGCTAAGAATCGGCTTTGCAAGAACCGAAGAGATATCCAGGCTTTTTGCATTCGTGGGATCATCCATATGGTGGATGGGCAGGAATGCTTTGAAAAGGTTTTGGAGATTGAACTTAGCAACGAAGAATAGTTATGCGCTCTCCCTGAATCAAGCTTTTCCATCTGGGATAACAATGAAATTCCGAGTGAACAGATTTGAAAGATATTCTTTGATATCTCAAGATGTTTGGCGGGGAATAATTTCATTTATTTTCTGTCGCAATTTCGTTCCAAATAGCATATATGATTTCCTTTTCCTTTGACCTATTCTTCCTCTGTGTGAAAAGAAACAAACAAGATGATTTTGGGATCGGGGATTTATTGAGACAATTTGGATAGAGCACAATGATTGCTATGAATTTTAGGAGCAGATTCTATAATAATAAACATTACATGGGCCCGATTTTAACGCCAGATATATTTTGTTGGATGTGTAATGAGAGCATTTGGAAACTCACCCTTTTGCCGTAGAAATTAAATTTAAAAAAGATTAAAACCAGAACTTCAAGGGCAGCATGGTAGCACAGTGGTTAGCACTATTACTTCACAGCGCCAGGGTCCCAAGTTCCATTCCCAGCCTGGGTCACTGTCTGTGTGGAGACTGCACCTTCTCCCCGTGTCTGCGTGGGTTTCCTTCGGGTGCTCCGGGTTCCTCCGAAGGATGGGCTTGTTGGGTGAATTGGACATTCTGAATTTGTGGCGACTAGGGGATTTTCACAGGAACTTCATGGCAGTGTTAATGTAAGCCTACTTGTGACACTAATAAAGATTATTATTATTGTGCCAACAGTCCACTTCCTGACTATGGAATTTGCATTAAGGTGAGTTAAAGGAGATTCTGGGAGTGACTCATGCTGCGAAAAGGGAAAGTCCCTTTCCCTTTTCGCAGAGAATCTCAAAACTTGCATCTGGCACCAGATGGGCACCTCTGCCCAAAGGAAAATAAAACAATTCCCTCATGACATCCTGATTCTCTCAGAGCTCCTTCAGCCTTTTGTAAATATTGCAGCAGCTTCCCCCCACTCAGGGCAGAGTTGGCAGCGCAGTCCGTGACCAGTGATGTCACCAGAACCCAGTCCCTGTATGTTAATGAGGACTCACTCACTTTGGGTGAGCAGTTTTACCCAGTTTCACCAAGTGGGTACATGTAAAATCAACTCCATCAAATTCTAGTGGAGCCTAAATAACTGGCAGACAGATATAATTTGATGCCCAAATATAAATGATACACGTGTGTTTAATAGTGATCACTGTCTGTTCAGTGTATTTTAACAGCAATGTATATTAAATGATTGAGTGTGTAGCTGATGGTGTTTTTATGCTAATAATGGTGTAATAACAATATCCAATCCAGCCACAGAGGGTATAATAAATCCACTCTGCCACCCTATCTTTCTCTTGCTGCCTCTTCACAGAAACGTTCCCCATTGGGTGAAAGGCTTTCCATCTGTGACAGCGGAGAAAGGGCCAACAATCACTGCAGACTCTTCAGATAAATCAACAGCTTGATTCTGTTGCTGTGAGGATTTGCTGACAGGCGATCAGACTCCCATCCAGAGCGTTCATTCAGATCTCAGCCTCTGTCACTGGGAGTCTCGCTGTCCTGTAACTTGTCAGCTTCACCAACTCTCCATCAAACCATCCGAGTCCCTCATTGGCCAACACAGAGCAGCCTAGACAATACCCAGGAAAGACCATTTCTCTCGACTGTACCATCTCACTGAGGAGGGAAAGCAGTAACTGGGGGAAGTCTAAAGGATATAAAATGGATGAATGTGGGTTAAAAAGAATAAAACCTCATGGCTGCTGATATTGATTTTCATAACAGAGAGATCAATTGTAATTGTATAATCCAAGATTGAATGTTAAAATGACCAATAAAATGAAACTGTGGCTAAGATTTGATTTGTATTATTGACCTGGGTGAATGGGGACAGTTAGTGCGGTACAGAGTATGACGTGGAAAAAAATCAGGAAAATAATTTCTGATATTTGATTATGTTCATAGTCAGTTGTCACCATTTCACAGATTCCATCCTGATCAACACACACCAACTTGTGCAAAAGCTGCAAAGCCCCTTTTATTAACGCTGTGACTCTCTCTGCTAAATAAAGACACTACAGAGGGATGAAAGCTCAGAGGTTATAACATTCCAAATGATGCAATCTTTATCAATGCAGACACAGGTTTGAACAACAGAAGTTACACATGTCGATGATATTTCCCTCAGAATACAGACAATGATTCTCTGCCAATGAGAATGGTTTCCAATCTCCATTTGCCTCTTTGTCTATTTTTTAAATTGAAATTAATTGAAACTTTTGATTCCTCTCAGTCATAGATTTCCTGCTGCTGATTGGATACGGATGCTTCAAAATGTAAAATAATCATCAATTCTCAAGTGGGAAATGGAGGAATTTGTAAAATAATTGAACAAATTTCCTTCCTTTTTTGGTCAAAATGTTAAAAGAAAATCCAGTCACTCACTGTAAAACCGAAGTTACTGGAAAATGCACCAAATTAGTTGCAATGAAACTGTTTGGAGTTCATTAACTGGTGTATTCTTTAAAGCTTCATCGAGGTTTTAATAGTTCTCTAAGTTTGGAAAGTAAAGAATATTCATCAGGTTGGCTGTTGAAGGACCAGGATTGGTCATTGATTTGGTGCCCCGTGTCATTAAAAACCCTGCTACGGTTGCTGCTCTCCACATAAATAATGGAAACTGTTGTAGGGTCGTCTCACTCGGAGGTCCAGACGTTTGCATGATTGAGCATAAATAATTTCTTCTAAAACACCATTATTTACATTATGACAGCTAAGGTAGTCGTAGAAAAGCACACAGTTCTTCACACTATGGTCTACCCTGATAAGTACCATCTGGCCTTTATGTCTAAAATTTTCCAAGGTATAAACCATAGTTTAGGTAGAAGGCAACAAAAGTCAACCGCCCATCACCCAAAATCTCAGGGAACTTTGGAGAGATATCATTCGACTCTCAAAAACCCTGATTAGGGCCCATTTCCATGAATATCCAAGAGAATGGGACAGGGGATTAGACTTTTTACGATTTGCCACCAGGAATTCTCCAAACGATCTACTGGGATCAGCCCATTTAAATTGGCCTATGCCCATGAAGTACAGGGTCCACTAAAGTAGATGAAAGAGAAGTTTCTACAACAAGAAGGAGAATCCTCAATGTTGGATTCCTTGTCCACCTTTCTGGAAAGACTCACAGGTGCTTGTCAGATAGCCCAAGAGCATTTAAAGATGGGCGGAATTCTCCGCAATGCCCAAAGCCGTCGTGAAACCCGGAGTGTTTCACAAAGGCGTCGGAGGCCGCTCCTCGCCCCCTATTCTCCCCCCTCCGGGGGGCTAGGAGCGGCGTGCCGTAAATCTCGGCTACCGGGCCTTGACGCTGGCGTCAAAGTGGCGCGCCGAGAATGATGAGGCGGCGGCGCCTAATGACGTCAGCCGCACATGCACAGGTTGGCCGGCACCATCCCGCGCATGCGCGGTTCCCGTCTTCCACTCCACTGCCCTGCAAGACGTGGTGGCTTGATCTTGCGGGGCGGCGGAGGGGAAAGAGTGCGTCCCTTGGAGACGCCGGCCCGACGATCGGTGGGCACAGATCACGGGCCAGTCCCCTCCCGAGCACGGCTGTGGTGCTCACTCCCCTCTCCGCCCCCCCACATGCCACAAATGAACCTTTGGCGCCATGTTCACGTCGGCAGCGACCAGGTGTGGTTGCCGCCGGCGTGAACAGGTCGGGAACGGCAGGCCGCTTAGCCCATCCGGGCCGGAGAATTGCGGGTCGCAAAACGCGATGACACGCCATTTGGGGGGGGGGGGGGGGGGGAGGTGGTGGGAGAATCGTAGTGGGGGCCAGAGCGGCCCTCCTGCAATTCTCCCACACGGCCTGAATCGCGCCCATGAAATTGTGTGCAGAAAAACATGCCAGGTCCAGAACATTCCAAGTTGCAGATGAGGTGCTGGAAGGTACTAGTGTGTCAGAAGTAGTGGGAAAGGTTAAAAGTTCACAGAGCCACTCTCCTGTGATACGACTATCAAATGCAGTAATACTGGAACAGTTCGATACTACGTTTGCATACTTAGCAGAAGAGAAATGAAAAGATCTGATAAGGCTACTGCAAAATCATAAGTAGTGACACATCAGAGACCCCCCAAAAAGAGAGGCCCCAACAAGAGATCCCCCAAAACAGAGCTCACTGCCTGGAAGCCAGAGGGCAGTCCAAACAGAGACGGTGACTACTTAATCATTTTCTTTAAATTAAGGGATCCAATTCATTTTTTCCAATTAAGGAACAATTTAGCATGGCCAATCCACCTACCCTGCACATCTTTGGGTTGTGGGGGCGAAACGCACACAAACACGGGGAGAATGTGCAAACACCAAACAGGCAGTGACCCAGAGCTGGGATTGAACTTGGGACCCGGCGCCGTGAGGCAGCAGTGCAAAGCACTGAGGCACTGCGCCACTCTTGTTGTTATTCATTACAGGGGAGTACAACATTACTCTTTTTTTCTCAAATTGTTGTTTCACCTCTGGCATCTACAAGGCCGATTTTCATTTGTTTCCATAGCGAAACTAATTTCCTGAAACAAGTCACTCGTCTGTCACCAGAGGCTTAAAGCTTGAGGGACACCACGACTCATCAAGCATGTCTGACCAGGAGACTTTGCCACTACTACAGTCTGCCACTGGAGTGTTGGAAGGATTTTGAAAGTTCAAACTCAACCCATTGGCCGCATTACAGACACATGTTCCTTGGCTATTATGCCCTGCCGCGGGTCTGGAACACAAAGATTCTGGCCCAGAAGCAGGGACGCGAGTCATTGCACCATGGATCCAGCTGCTACACGCTTTCAGCTGCACTGGTTAAACAACACTACGTTCTGACTGATTAGTTCACTGATTATTTTTAGAAGGTTGGTTCAGCCTTTTAGTAAATTTTGCTGATCCTTTTTGCAATCTGGCTAGATGCTTTGACCCTGTCTTCGATCAGCTTTTGCTTTGGAAATCCATGTCATAGAATCAAAGAAGTCATAGAATCATTATAGTGCAGGAGGAGGCCATCCAGCCCATCGAGTCTGCGCCAACTCTCCGAAGGAGAACCCTACCAAGGCTCATAGACCCACCCTCACCCCTTAACCTCAACTAACGTATTTGGACACAAAGGGACTATTTGTTGGCACTGCCAATCAACCTAACCTGCACATCTTTGGACAATGGGAGGAAACATGGAACACCCAGAGCAAACCCAAACAGACACAAGGAGAAAGTGCAAACTCCACACAGTTACCCAAGGTAGGAATTGAACCTGGGTCCCTGATATCATGAGGCAGCAGTGCTAACCACTGTGCCACTGTGCCTTCCCCTGTACTCTGCTGGCATCCTTTGCGGCTGCATAGTGAAACTTTCTTCTGCCCTCAGACTCCCCACCTCAACTGGAGCTTTCTTAGGCAATCTCCAGCTGTGTGTTCAAATTAGCTGCACTTTCCTCAGGTACAGCTCCAGTTTATTTCTTGTTTCATGTCTTGAAATGTTGGGTCCTTCACCTGATTGGGAATTTTGGGCTCCTTCACTTGCTGCCACCATGTTGTAAGGTTGTTTGGTGTCTCACCAACAGGTAAGATGCCTTTGCGATGGAATGCCAGCTGTCTATTGTTAACACTCAACCTGATAAATATCTCCAAGATAGAACCCTACCAAGGTGTTATCTGCATGTCGACTTCTCTCAGTCTCTCTCCACGCACAGTCTACAATCATGTCATTCTCTGCATCATAATGAGGGTGGTATTATATCCCCAGTCCCTCCTTAGCCCTTACTAACCCAAACACTCTTAGACAACAGAAACCTGAATGAGATACGAGAGTATGATCAGTGCCCATGGGGTTGCACCTAACTCGAGAGTCAACACCTCTGGGGAGAGATAGGAGAAGCAGCAAATAGCCGAGAAAAAGAATAAGAAACAAGAATGTTTCTGGTTGCTGAATGATTCCAGGCCCCAGGATGTATTTTCTGCGACTGGACAGAAATTGCATCAACCTCGAACAAAGAGCTGACTACTGGGTGTTCTGGAAAACCGATACAAACATTTACACAAAAGTGCAGAGCAACAGTTGAAATAATGGTCACAATGAGATGCAATTGTTGAACTCCTCAATATGTTATGCTACAGTGATAATAAAAAGGTTATTATTATATTATTAATGTAGAGTTCTCAGAGGCAGTACAATTCCACTGGACAAAGGAGTTAGTGAGCCTCTTATCCATATCTCTCTTTCAATCATTCTTTCTCTCATTTTCTTCTCCTTTCGTTCTCTCACTAAATCCCTCCCTAATTTTATATCTTTTCTCTTTCTTCCTTTATCACGTTCTCATTTTCTATTTTTTCTTTTCTCTCTTTCCTTTCTCTTTCTTTGCCGTCTTAATTTCCCCTTTTCCCACTGTCTTTTTCATTCTGCCTCTCCCATTCTTTATATTCCGACTATTTCCTTTTTCCCTTATTGCTCTTTCTCTTTCTCTCTGCCATTTTTTCTCTTTCTTTCTATCACATTCTTCTTTTCTCCAGATTTTTACTGCCTTTTGTGTTTCTGAGTTCACTCCCACTAAGACAATATAATATCTGTTTTGTGCACTTGTTCTGACCAGATCAATATGACCAAGCCAACAATGTTAGCATAGCGATTAACTTGTCCTTCACAAACTGCTGAAAGTATGTTGCTGTCTATTGTTGTGATCCATGTAGAAACTGCAACTAATCTTTAAAACGAGATGAATTTCTCCGTGACCATCAGAAATAACCAAATGACAAGATTTCGCAATTTCAGAAGCTCACTGTAACAAACATAATAAAATCAGTTCAGACTTAACAGGTAACTAATACATTAAACTAATTTTAGAAAGTACTTTCATATTTTCCAACTAATGAAACGGAAAAATGCCCTTTTTTAATCTTTTTGATTTCAGCTAAACTTCTGGCTGATATTTAGCATCCAAGATAAAGTCGTGAGTTATTCCTAGCTTTCCAGCGAACTTATTTCCCTCTGCCAACCCAGGTCAAATCTCCTTCAAAATTCGTTCCACTCAGCCTGAGTATTCTTGAACCAACTTCTGTCAGCAAGACCAATCTTGGTTACCCCTTGATGTGGTAATAAGGAGTTAGTTAGGTAACTAAGAGTTATACTTGCGAATCAGTTTCATTGCATTTTTCCATAAACCTGATCTTATATACAAGATCTGTTTCTCTAGATGTATTTTTCCAGATGTGAAGTCACTGCAGCTGAAAAACCCGGGTTGTTTTTACATTTTGTACTGTTGCGTCAGCTGCTTATCTGTGAGAATATGATTATGGCCTGTAACTTTTGTGTATCGCCGGCAAGCCATGGCCTGCCAATACTGAGAGAGAAGAGTGCGCACTTATCTGTGCTCAAAAATTGTGGAGAACTACTTGGCTCCAGCAGCAGCCTGGGGCCTGCAGCGGGGCAGTCTGTGCAGGCCCCAGCACGGCACAGTTTGAATGTAGGCATGTCCGCTTGTGATGGAGAAACTATGGGAATGTCTATTGAGGGCATGGATTTAAACTGAGGTTTGTATTGAAGACAACAAGCAACAGGTTTCACAACTATATTAAAGGTGTGTTGAAGTTTCTTGACCTTTTTTAAATTCTTTCTTTTACACAGGAAGTTTTATTATTATTGATTCTTTGAAAGTAGTTTTTAATTTTATGTTTTATGATTGAAGGCGATTGAAGGTTAACATTTATAAATAAACAAAGGTTTTATTTGTTTTAAATCTATGAAACTATTTAAATCTGCACTATATTATTATGCAACTTTACATGTGGCATGATTAAAGATGTTTGTATGTTTTCATTTAGACTATGCAACTGAAAATTTAGTTGCAAAGAAGAGAAGTCAGAACTTTTCGGACCACGAACAAGGGAGATTCTTGAAGCAGGACAAAATGTAAATAACAGTGTCTCCTTACAGACATGAAGAAGGGTGTCATTAAAATTTGCTACAAGATGGTTCTGATCTGGCCGTAAGATATAATAATGCCCCGTCCCCCCCACCCAACAGATTTATTTCCTTTCAGCTGTCACTGTCTTTGTAACATCTGATTTTTTAAAAATGTGTTTTCATCATTATTATATTTCTGCCTTGTTTACTTCAATTATCTTATTCATTTGTAATTATCTCAATTAAATGTTGTGTTTCAGTCAGGCATTTGCACAAGTTTAATGGAAACATTTGTGAACAAAACTACTGTTAGAAATATAAAATTTTGAAACCATGTTAACATATAACTGAACATTTAACATTCTCAGCTGCTGTATGACATTTTGTTAAATAATTACCTCAACATTTCCAAATTCCTTGCAATAAAATATAGCTTTTCACCTTAACATAGTGCTCAATAAAATAAACCTTTTCACTTTAACAATGTGATCAATAAAATATATCTTTTCCTTTAATGAAGCGATCAATGAAATATATATTTTTGCTTGAGCACAACGGTTCTGTTGTCTTTCTGTAAATAGGGGAGAGAGGTGAGGGGCGAGGATTGATGAATGGATGGGAGGGGAGGGAGAGGATAGTGAGGAGGGGGAGGGGGTAAGGGTGGGAGGTGAGGGGGAAGAAGGGAGGGTTCCATGCCCAAATGTAGCAGCTGCCGTATCACCTGAAGCTTAGGCTTCCTCACCTGCACCAGGAGGTACGTCTGCATCAGGCTCCATATTGCACTCTTCCAGCTCCTCCACTCCTGGTGGCAAATCATCTTCTAGGTGAATGCTCAGTCCATGCTGAAGGCCAAAGTTGTGCAATGCACAACACACTATAACAGTCGTTAGTTTTATCTTAACTGTTAAGGCAGTGTGGCCACAGAGTTCGGTTTCAAGTCTTCCTTCAACATTTCACAAAGGTGTCCCATTGCTTCCTTGCTGAATGGTTGACTCCTGACACACATTTCATTTGGTATCTTTTGCCTGTATACTCTGAGTGGTGGGTAATTGATTTGCTTTCTCATCAGTCAGACATATAGCCTGACTCCAGATTTTGAATCTGCAGTGGATTCTGCAATACCTGTCAGAAAGACAGTTCACATTAGCTTACAGGAGACTTGCATACGTCAACTAAGGCATTAACCTTTGTTAAAGTATTTGAAGTAATCACTGATGCTTGGAATGATCAACATTACATCAGGGAAGCTCTTGAACAACACAGCTAAAAATACATTGCAAAGTCCAAATGCACAATAGCTCTTGGCATTGAAAATATGGAAATATGTGTCATTTGAAACATGGAAGTATGGCAATATCTGGTCTGAGAGAAACATGAGAGGATACAAGGAAAGATCCCACAAAGGGTTAATAGCAGCTGAAAAGAGCAGGATTATAAAATGCAGATTCTTTCTCTCAAGCAGGCTTAGCAAACAGACAGGGGGCGCGACGGGGGGGAGAATAGTGGGCGGCGCAAATTTTTACGGCGACGCTGGTCCGACGCCCTCCCGCTATTCTCCCCCCCCCCACCCATGCCCGCCCCCTGACATGAATTGCTGCTCGCCATTTTTTTACGGCGAGCAGCGATTCTCCCCTGGCCGATGGGCCGATTTCCAAGGCCTTTATGGCCGTTTTCACAAATTTGAATACACCTGCTATACAAGTTCGTGAAAACGGCGCCAAAGTGCCGTTCTGCACAACAATGCCACCGATTGGCGTGGCCGCACCACGGCCGTCCTAAGGGTGGTATGGGCCCGCGATCGGTGCCCACCGCTGGATCAGTCCACGGGGCGGCTGAGGGGCATTACCGACCGCGCATGTACGGCTCTAACGCATATGCGCGGATGACGTTATCCGCGCATGCACGGGTTGGAGTCGTCCAATCCGCGCATGCGCGGCTGACGTCATCAATGCGTCAGCCGTCGCTAACTTTGGCGCGTGGGCTTAACGAAATTCATTAAGCCCGCGATGCTGTAGTTCACGGGGCCGCGATGCTAGCCCCGACCGGGGAGCAGAACCGGGTCCCGGGCGGAGGCTGCCGTGAAATACAGCCGTTTTGGTGGCAGCCTTCAAGATCCGCCGCCTTTGCGGAGAATCGCGCCCCAGGATTTTTGTGTGAGGCTGAAAACAATGGTTCACACCTTCATTGAAAGTAACTATCTTATTAAGCAGCTGGAAAAGCATTGATGAAGGTTTCAGTTGAATTAAGTGAGGAATGTTTAAAACAGACAGGTCTTTCAAGTTATAACCAAGTGAATTTTTAGCATACAGCTAAATGCAAATATTTCACACCTTCATTGAAATTAACTCTCTTAGTAAACAGCTGGAAAGGAAAGGATGAGTTTCAGTTGAATTTGGTGAAAATTCTCGGTGTAAAATTCTACTAAAAGCAAGTAAATTAAAGAAAATTGGAGACTATCAGTCTATGAGAAACATAATGTAAAGCCAAAATCAAAGTCAAAATTATGAGCTGGGGACACAATTGGAAAATAAAACTATAGAAGTGACAGGAATTAAAATTAACACCTCTTGAAACCAAAGCATTTTTGAATATCACAAGGAACTTTGAACAACACAAAGGACAATGTAATCAGATCTGAGGGATGAGGCCATGCCCAAAATGAATACTTTGTTGTATTAGAATGTTTAGATCAAAGACACTTTTTACAATCAAAGCAAAATAATAGTTACTTTACAATCAGGTAATAAAAAACTTAATAACTGTTAGAGAGAGAATATAAACCCTCGGAGCAGAACCAGAACCAGAACTCAGGGAGAAGGAGACAAGGAACAAGAGAAGCAAGCAGATTCAGCTTAGTCAGCTCGGTCATGGGAAAGACAAGACACAGCAACCGAGCTAAAACAGCTAATACATCTAAGGAAGACTAGAATTTAAAGAGGATTGATTGTCAAGGTGGGCCTGAAGATCACTTCAACCACAATAAGGATCCAGAAGCAAGATCTTTTGACCTTTCTGTAAAGAAAGTAATTGCAGCTCTTAAAAGAAAAAAATATATTATTAAAATAATTTAACCTGAAATAGTGGTTATTCCCAAGTCTATTTTACTAACTTAGCAATGCGGGACCCAGGATCGATGCTACTAAGTGGTAAGTAGATAAAATCTCCAGTGAAGGTATGGGTTGTACCGGGGGAGAACTTGAAAATATAGTTTAACCTGAATAGCAGCCACTGAAGATTGCATCAGAGTCAGTGAGTGAGAATCCCTCTTCACCATTTAGAATGTCGGCCCTTTTTGTTATAGGGGGACTTCTAAGAATAGTGGTGAGTTTCAACAGCATGGCACCCAATGTTTAATTAAAACCCTGTTAATTACGCCTAGCGGGTTGCTTTATTTTCTACATGGCACCCGACGTGTTAACACCGTGTTAATTATGCCCAGCCGGTTGTTTTGCTTTCTCCATGGAACCTAGCGTGGAGGCCTAGAATATTAGAAGTTTCTAGGTAAATCGTGGCTAGAATATTAGAAGTTTCGAGCTGAGGAGAATGGGGGCTAGAGTGGGGGATAAAATATTAGAAGTGTCTAGTTCCCAAGAAACGGTTGGAATATTTGACGTTTCTAACCGGCACAAAGGTTGGAATATTAAAAGTTTCTAGTCTGTGTGAGTCAGACTTTACCTGCCGAGTTTAGTCTGGAAAGTCATGTGTGATTGACTTTTGTAAGGATATTCTGTGGATCGAGGGGACTGAAAATCTGTGGATCGCGTGGTGTGAAAATCAGCAGACTAGAAGATGCTGACCCTGAGAAAAATCTGCAAGACATCTTGGTGACAGCACTACATATCTTGCATCCATTCCTGGTAAAAGGAGGCCAAAAAATAAATCATCCTTAGAATAAGGCAGATTATGAGGAACATCCTAGAGAATAGGGATGCTTAGAATCTTTAGAGACCAATAACCAATCGACCCTTAACTAAAACAGGAAGATAGTGCCTTAGTTAGCCTTGGATGGGGCCCAGAAAGGGTACTTATCCTTAATTTAAGATTGCATCTGAAAGGGACAACCAGGAACAGAACTTAGAATTCCAAAAAATGGTAATTAGAATCATTGTCTTGGTCTGAAACATGGTCAATAGAGTTGAAGCAATGAAACAAGAGTGGAAAAGCTTAACAGTGGCAAAAAAACTGCTGCATTAGTGAAACTTATCAGCATTGAGGAGTCTCAATTTTTGTTAAGAGTAACTAAAACCCTACTGAATTGAGGTCCAAGATCTCAGTGGATAAGTGTGTGTGTGTTTAATAAGGATTTGTGAAATCCGACAAAGTAGAGATCTGTAATGACCTCCAATTGGCATTATTGGTTGGCCAATTGGAGTATGAGCTCCCTCAATGATAGCTCATTGAGGGGGCCCATATAAGCACCTGTGTAGGCTTTGTGATCCAGTCTTAAGTTGACTGGAATGCTAGCAGCACTGTTTGGAGCTGCTCTTGTATATAATTATTGTAAATAAACATTGGTGTGGTGATGGGACTCCTGCTTCCTGTGGATTATTACAAGATCCAAGATCTGAGTGGATGAATGAGTGTGTGTATGTTTCATAAGGATTTGTGAATTTCCTTTGATGTTTGTATTTTTAAAAATGTTATATTTTGCAAAACCGAGTTTCACATTAATTGAGTTATAAACGGCAGGTAGAAATGTGATCAGTGATATGAGGTCGTAAATCAGTATGTTAAGAACTAAATTGGTCTCTGAATAAACAGATAAAGAGTTTGTCCTGGGCAGCAGGCAGCTGCTTGCAGGTAATTACTTTGAAACTGCTGCGTTGAAATTGACACTGCATAGCTCCGCAGGGTCCTAGTGCCCGTTGAATATATGAAAGTCACTCGCAAAAAAAATGTTGTTTAGAATGTTAAATACAGTGAAGAACGAGCTTTGGAGAATAAAGATATTGGACTAAAAGTTAGATTAAGAGAATTACTTGCAGTATCAGGAAATGAGAATCTGATGGCAGGAAAAGATTTGATAAAAATAGATGCAAGAAAAATTAAGATATTAACACCAATTGATAATACAGAGGAAGTTTGGGTGAAGCTACCAACTAAAACTGGAGGGAAAATAATCAGTGAAGCTGTAAAATGTAAAGACAAGATTGTTCAGAATCTGAGTAAACATACAGTTAAATTAGAGAAGCATGGTGTCTGGAGCAAAAGAAATTGTATCACAATTAAAACACATGACCCAATTGGTGGGAAGACAGTGAATTAAAACCTATTAGCAGCATTGATAGGACAGATGATTCAGTTAAAATGTCATGTTTGGAACTTACCTTCATAAAAATCCGGTCGTAATCGAAATAAAGTAATTAAAGTAAATGCAGTAGCAATATCAGGAATGTATCAGGGTAAGATTTTGACCAGATTGGATCAGAGTCAGCAAAAGAGGAGAAGTTTGAGATTCTTCAAATCTCACTCAGGGGTACAATGACAGAAGGAGGAGGCTTAACAGGCCTTAATTGTATGATGTACATCAATGATAAGGAAAATAAAAGAGTTCAAAAAGAAAAAGGAAATGAATGGTGGCAAAATAAATCTGGAAGTCCTGGAGAGGGCACTTCTGGATTAACCAAACGAAAATAGAAAGTACAAATTAAAGATTAGGGCCCTCTCCACCCTTGACCTGTTCATTTGATTTTTCAGATGGAAAAAATAAATAACAGACAAACCAGTTCACAAGAAGGAAGAGAACTACACTCCAGAGAAGAATGTTTTAGACAATATTGGGGGAAAACTAATGTTATAATTGGTTACATATTTGAGGGCATTAAATGACAGAGCCCGGAGGAAAACTTTACGGGTTAGAAAAAATCAAAATACCAAATTATTACTGAACAGAGAAACCTCCGGTCAGACATATCTAACTAGACATTAGCTGATGGATGATCTGTGGTCTCCACGGGGTATGTACTACGCGGTGGAGTTATTACGTGTCTCGTCAAATAGCAGCGACTGACGAGGAACCACAACATGATAAATGACAAAGGTTTAAGAATTTTTGTATCTTGATGCCCTGGCGGGAAAATTATTCCCAATGCAGCAAAACAATATTGCATTGAAGAGCTGTAATAGTTATTAAAGAAGAAATGTCATGTAAATTGGTAGGGACTGTTATATATGAAAATGGGGGGGCAGCACGGTGGCACAGTGGTTAGCATTGCTGGCTATGGCGCTGAGGACCAGGGTTTGAATCCCGGCCCTGGGTCACTGTCCGTGTGGAGTTTGTACGTTCTCCCATGTCTGCTTGGGTTTCACCCCCACAACCCAAAGATGTACAGGTTAGGTGGATTGGCCACAATAAATTGCACCTTAATTGGAAAAAATAATTGGGTACTCTAAAGTTTAAAAAAATATAAAGTTTAAAAGAATATATATGATAATGGGGATATGTGTGCCGTTCAAGAACTTGATCTGCATTTCTAAACTGTGCGAATGTTTTAATAGAGGGGGAATAGTGGTAGTCTAGTGTGTTTTCTTGATTTAACTGCATAGAACATCACGAATAATATTGATGTTGTTTACACGCCATATTTAGTGTGTCATGATTATTGGCCCCAAAGCCACGAAGGAATGTGTCGATATTGTACTTTATTTTTAGTATTGAAAATGTGATAACAGTTGCAAATATGTAAAGTTGTAACACACAGTCTATTTGTGTGGTTAAGTAATGAGTAATGTATTAAGATAAGACTTAATTTTTTTTTAACTGTGGGTCAGGCCACCTGGGGGACCTCCCTCCCCGGGGTCGGATCCCCCGCGCCGCCCCCGAGGGCCGCTCCTGCCGACTTACCTGCCACGTCCCGCCGAGTGGAACCATGCATAACCCACGTCGGCGGGATTGGCCAAATACGGATAGCCGCTCGGCCAATCTGGGCCCGGAGAATCGCTGGGGGCACCGCTGCCAACGGCCCTCGACCGGCGTGCCATGAATCCACCTCTGCCCGTAAAGCGGTGACGCAGAATACGGCAGTCAGTGTCGGGGTGGAGGGGCGGGATTTGTGCTGCCCCCCCAAGGATTCTCCGACCCGGCGGGGGTTCGGAGAATCCCGCCCCAGGAGTCCAAGGACCGATCCCACTGGAAACACCTGTAGATGTGGCTCTGGGATCGGGCTCATAGCTATACAAGGACCGACAGAACCCATACCCAATAACACAGAGTTTCTAAGGTCGACAATAATGGACTCTTTACCGAGTGATCGCCAAAGATTACATAAACTCCATGCCCACTCTGTCCATTATAGTTCCATTTTTTAGATGACATTTTCCAATTAAGGGGCAATTTAGTACGGCCAATCCACTTCTCCTGCACATCATTGTGTTGTGGGGGTGAGACACAAGCAGACATGGATTATAGTTTCTTTCATGGAATTAACATCCTCATGATAAACCAAAATTTAAAAAAATTCTTTCTTTCACTTTCTGTGACTCCAAACTCACTTTATACAGTAAAATACCTTTCAATGGAATTAACAGCCTTATGACAAACAACAGTTAAAAAAAGTATGGGCGGGATTCTCCGACACCCCGCCAGTCGAAGAATTGCTGGCGCTCGCTGTGAAGCCCGCCCCCGCCGTCCTCCAAATTCTCCAGACCCCATAAATCGGCCCGGCGTGAGTCGCGCCACCCACCTCGGAGAATGGTGGGGTCCGGCGTGACTCACTGAAATTAAATGAAATGAAAATCGTTTATTGTCACAAGTAGGCTTCAATGAAGTTACTGTGAAAAGCCTATAGTCGCCACATTCCGGCGCCTGTTCGGGTAGGCTGGTACGGGAATTGTGCCTGCGCTGCTGGCCTGCTTGGTCTGCTTTAAAAGCCAGTGATTTAGCCCTGTGCTAAACCAGGCCCTATGGGCCCCAGGGCCACCCGAATTCTCTGGTCCGCGATGGGCCAAAGTCACGCCCGTTCTTTACCAGTCCCGCCAGTGTAAATTGGAGTAGGTCGCTTACCGGCGAGACCTGGCATCACGGGCGGCCTCCAGAGTTTTTGGGGGGACACAGGGGGATATGGCCCCGGAAGTGCCCCCACGGTGGCCTGGCCCGCACTCAGGACCCACCTCTGGGGCGGCCCGACGCCGGAGTGGTTTACGTTACTCCGTCCTGCCGGAACCTCCCGCCCCACACGGAAGGGAAGAATCCCGCCCGAGATATTTTTTCACTTTATATGCGTATTAAACATATTGACAAAACATTCACCCACAGAAAAAATGCTCTTCTTTGTCTCCTGCATCTGCTTGATGATTCTGGACCCAAACAAAAAGTGGAATTAAAAAGGTGTAAAACCTGACCTAACATCGGGGCAAGGTGGCCAATGGAACGCCATGTTCCGGTGCACCAATAGCCGCATGAATGGGCTCTTTGTAAATTGCACAGGAATGGTTATTTGCATCTCATTAACAGGCCCGACCTGGTATTCTACGGCCTCCCCCAGGCCCCCTCTGGTCTTCTATCTTTCCCTGCAGTTGTGGGTCGCCTTCTCCCGGTGGGGGGGGGGGGGGGGGAACAGATAATGCACAGTGTAAGACACTCGGGCGCTAGAGTTTATTTGGCAGTGGAGTGCTAATCGGGGCAGTAGAACATTAATGATCAATCGCGGCATCAACACGGACTCTCACAAACTGAGAATCCAGCCCTATATATTTAGGGATGATGTCGCTGAAGTACAAACAGTCAATGAGGAAGCTGCCTCGGGTAGATCTATGGAGGACACTTGATGTAACAGTGCAGCAACAGGAAAATAAGTTATTTTAGGCGGTTCTCTGTCTACCACTGGATAGATAAGAATGGACTTGGTTTCTACCGTCCCATACAGCATGTGGGAGAAAGGTTTTGAAAATGCCTTGTGCGGATTTGGTTCTTGAGGGCCCTCAAAATGGTCCTGGAACTCCTGTCATTTCAGCTTCAGGTCCTGGCCAGAAATTCACTCTCCTCGCCCATAATGAATTTCTCTGTCACTTCCGGACCTCAAGGTAACTCCCACCCAGTCCTCTGTTTGCTGTCCTGTGTACAACTCTCAGGGAAATACCCTTCTGTTGGCCACCCTCCAGTTCGACCCCTCCTTCATTTAGATGCCTCTTAAAATCTATCTGTTGAGAAAAGCAATTCCTCATCAGCCCTGGTAACTCCCCTTCAAATACTTTCAGGACTCACTCACCCTCCATGCACATGTCCATGAACCTGGACATCAGCTGATTAATTTTCCAAGCTGGTTCCACAATTCCTGCATCAACTTTATCCCCCATGGAGACTTGGATTTTAATTCATCCCAGTCTCTATAGCCTCGTTCCTAACACGCACCAAGTCCACTTCACCCAACACCCCTTTGCTCACTGAACTACATTGGTGTCCAGTCCCAAAACTCAATTTGAATTGTTTTCCTGTGGTCAGAAGCCAGAAACTAAAACAATGGGTTAAATTTGGCAGCTTCAGTTTCTATTCCAACATTATAGAATCAAAGAATCTGGAAATGATGACACGCTGAACAATGTTATCAATCAGCGGAATGTTGTCGGTGAAGGTTAAAAATAAATTCATGGCATTTTCCACCTGATCAGAATCTTAAGGTATGCATCATTGGAATTCATTCTCTAATTAACATAGTTTGAAGCTTTGATTCCACTGAAACCATGCATAATAAGCTCCTGAGTGGCAAGGACCTTGTTCACAATTGAACAGAGGGTCATTTGGGGATAGTAGTGAGAGCTGATCTCCTTTGGCCGAATCCACAGGGCCAACACTGGGAGGGCTGTGTGCGAGGGAGGAGATTGGAAAGATTAGCCCCAAGAGAGTGCACTGGATGTAGAGCTCTGAGAAAGGAGAGGAGGCTGTTGTGGATGCTGCTGAAAAAGTGACAATGATTAGTGTCCTGATAGACCCATTTGAAGTTGCAAATGGAGAACCAGAATGAAACTGTCAGTCAATCTAAGAAGGAGGCAACCATACAATGGTGTAGGGCAGTGGGAATGTCAAGGAGTGCTGAAGGGATGGGCGAGGCATTTGGGCAGATAGGCTGACCAAGAGGGAGAATTGAAAGTGGACATCAAATACAGAATCAGTGGTCAAGAGTGTTAAAGTGTAAAGATGAAGAAGGAGGGGAAAGAAATCTGAAATTGGTGAAGAGTGAATTACTGGGAAAGGACCACATAGTAGCTGAAGCTGAAACACCATCAGGACAGCCATGTAATTCAGGAGGGGTTAAAACAGGGCAAGGGAGATCCAATATTCCCTCAATCAGATCCTGAGAGGCATTCCTGCTCCTAGTCGCCCATAAGGGAATATATCATTATTGGTAAATTTAACTATGGTCTCTCATGACCCACAATGCAGCATAGTAGTGAATCCGTCACTGCTGCCCCGCTCAAACATTCAGTTTAAAATGGAGAACTTGATGCTCAGCCCAGGAAAGGAAAGGAAATGCTCAGGCCCTGACTCCAAGTGAACTGCCTCCCTGTCTGCTTTATGTCAGGCTGTGTGAGTTTGGGAGTTAAAATCAGAGCCATATATTGGAGCTGACAATTCAATAGCTGAGAAAGTTACTTTTATTTCTGCAAACAAACAAATTATTGTTCAATAATTTAATGTAAATTTAAACATTGAAGGGTTTCAATAATCTACCACAGAAATTCATCGAATGATAAAGGCAACTGATTTCCTCTTCAACTTTGGTTCCAATAAAGTGTTAATGGAGAACAATGCTCGGAATGTTATCATCACCAAACCATTTGTTTCCTGAATGTGAAACGAGAGCCTGAAGCTGGTAAGTGAAACTGAGCAAGTGACAGTTTGATAGATTAAAGGGACTTGGGGAGCGATTCTCCGACCCCCACGCCGGGTTGGAGAATCGCGGGAGGGCCGGGCGAATCACGCCACTCTGCCCTGGCACCCCCCGCGATTCTCCTACCCCCCCCCCCCAAAATGGCGTGTCGCCTTTTGCGACATGCCACTCGGAGAATCGGCGCTCGCCGTTTCTAACGGCGACTGCCGAATCTCCGGCCGGATGGGCCGAGCAGCCTGCCGAACCCGACCGGTTCACGTCGGCGCCAACCACACCTGGTCGCTGCCGGCATGAACAGTGCGCGACCGCTGTGTGTGGGGCCTGTGAGGGGCGGAGGGAGGATCGAGCACCACGGGCGTGCCCACCGATCGTCGGGCCGGCGTCTCTAACAGACACACTCTTTTCCCTCTGCTGCCCCTCAAGATCAAGCCACCATGTCTTGCGGGGCAGCGGAGGCGAAGACGGCAACCGCGCATGTGCGGGTTGGCGCCGGCCAACCTACGCATGCGCGGCTGACGTCACTTAGGCGGCGTCGGCTGCGTCATTCCCGGTACGCTTCTTTAATGCAAGCTTCAAGGCCCGGCACCCGAGATTCACGTGCCGCCGCTCCTGGCCCCCTGGTTGGGGGGGGGGGGGGGGGGGGGGGGGGGGGGGGAGAATAGGGGGCAAGGAGCGGCTTCCGATACCGGAGTGAAACATTCCGGGTTTCACTCTGGCGTCGGCTGTTTGTCTCCCTTTGGGAATTGTGCCCTTGGTGCCTGTTAGGACAAAGGCAGCAGGCCAATAGAACAGTACAGCACAGAACAGGCTCTTCGGCCCTCAATGTTGTGCCGAGCATTGTCCGAAAACAAGATGGAGATAATGAGGCAGGTGTTAGGTAAGGTCCTGGACTTAGAGTGGCATAATTTGATCATGGTCATTAACATGGTCATTGATCCAGAATTGGATCTGTCATGATAGAAGCAGGGAGGAGGCCGACTGTGGCAAAGGAAATGAAGGGCTTTCTGGCACAAATGGGGGGTACAGATCCATGGGGGTTTATACAGCTGAGGGCGAAGGAGTTTTCTTTTTTTCCCACTTTCATAAGGTTTACTCTCGGATAAACTCAAATTAAGCTGATGCATGTAGAAAGATTAAAACATGCTGCTGTGCAGAGGCTCCTCGGTGTCGTAGTGCATGAGTCGCAAAAAGTTGGTTTACAGGTGCAACAGGTAATTAAGAAGGCGAATGGAGTTTTGTCCTTCATTGCGAGAGGGATGGAGTTCAAGTCAAGGAAGGTTATGCTGCAACTGTATAAGGTGTTAGTGAGGACACACCTGGAGTATAGTGTTCAGTTTTGGTCAACTCACCTGCAAAAGGACGTACTGGCGCTGGAGGGTGTGCAGAGGAGATTCACTAGGTTAATTCCAGAGTTGAGATGGGTTGGATTACGAGTAGAGGTTGAATAGACTGGGACTATACTCGTAATTTAGAAGGATGGGGGGATCTTACAGAAACATATAAAATTATGAAGGGAATAGATAGGATAAATGCGGGCAGGTTGTTTCCACTCGTGGGTGAAAGCAGAACTACCTTCTGTTGACTACAGCTCATCCTTCAACACTATCATTCCTCCGAAACTCTTCTCCAAACTCCGTGGCCTTGGCCTCGGCTCCTCCTTCTATGACTGGATCCTGAGCTTTCTAATCCACAGGCCACAATCAGTAAGGATAGGCAACAACACTTCCTCCACGGTCATACTCAACAGCGGTGCCCCATAAGGCTGTGTCCTCAGATCCCTACTATACTCCTTATACACCTATGACTGTGTGGCCAAATTCCCCTCCAACTTGATTTCCAAATTCCCCTCCAACAGGAACGAGATAGAGAATCTGGTGAACTGGTGCGACGACAATAATCTCTCTCTCAATGTCAACAAAACAAAGGAGATTGTCATCGACTTCAGGAAGCGTAGTGGAGAACATAGCCCTGTCTGAGAGCTTCATGTTTTTAGGTGTCCAGATCACCAACAACCTGTCCTGGTCCCCCCATGCTATAGTTAAGAAAGCCCACCAACGACTACTTTCTCAGAAGACTAAGGAAATTTGGCATGTCAGCTACGACGCTCACCAACTTCTACAGATGCATCATAGAAAGCATTCTTTCTGGTTGTATCACAGCTTGGTATGGATCCTGGTCTACCCAAGACCAGGAAACTACAAAAGGTTGTGAATGTAGCTCAATCCATCACGCAAACCAGCCTCTGTCTACAATTCCCGCTGCCTCAGAAAGGCAGCCAGCATAATTAAGGACCCCATGCACCCCGGACACACTCTCTTCCACCTTCTTCCGTCAGGAAAAAGACACCAAAGTTTGAGGTCACGTACCAACCGATTCAAGAACAGCTTCTTCTCTACTGCGATTAGATGTTTGAATGGACCTACCTTGTATTAAGTTGATCTTTTCTCTACACATTGCTATAACTGTAACATTATATTCTGCAGTCTCCCCTTCCTTCCCCTATGTATGGTAAGCATTGTTTGTTTGCAAGAAACAAAACTTTTCACTTTATACTAACACATGTGACAATAATAAATCAAATCAAATCAAATGATCTCATTTAATGGTGGAGCAGGCTGGAAGGGCCAGGTGGCTACTCCTCTCCTAATTCTTATGTTCTTATGTTATTAATGGAGTGTGGAATACCTGAGGATGGTCAGGAAGGCATTAAATAGTCAAGTACAGACGTAACAAAATCCTGGATGTGGGTTTTAACAGCAAATGCAGTGAGGCATCATGTTAGATGGTGAATGAGTGATGGAGCAGAAATGTGGTTAGAATCTAAGTTCACTGTCAAGTAGGACTCTGTGTTTGCGAATAGTCTGAATCAGTGATCAGAGAGTTAGTAACTGGGAAATGAAGTGCTTAGGTGTTTAAACTTTGGGCTGGATTCTCTGCCCCGCCACACCACTGTTCTGCCTCGACCCGCCAGCGGGATTCTCCGTTATGCTGGCCGGTCAATGGGGTTTCCCATTTTGGGGCAGCCCCACGCTCTCGGGAAACCCCTGGGCGCCGACAAAACGGAGAATCCCGCCGGCAGAGATTCCTGCCCAATGTCCACTCTCTTCTCAATAATTAGTTGGAGAACATTTCTGCTCATTCTGCGCTTAATGTTACACAAACTTTGTGACTAATTAGTGATAATGTCGGGGGCCGAGGGGGGTGGTGGCGAGAATGGACTTTCAAAGCATTGAAATGGAACCTGACCCGCCAATTTTGGATAATTTTTATGAGGGGCAGCATGAAATTGAGAAACCGGAGGGGACCAAGAATAGATTCTTGGAGAGACATCTGAGGTAACAGTGCAGCAACAGGAAGAGAAATCACTGCAGGAGATGGTCCACTACAAGTGAAGAATGGATCTGTCTGGTACAGCACCATTTAGCTGGACGATGGAAGAGAGGTGTTGGAGGAAGATAGACATAGAATCCCGACATTGCAGAAGGAGGCTATTCGGCCTTGCGAGTCTGTATCTGTGTAGAATGGCAAACAGGCGATGGACAACATGGACTCGGTGAGAGTCAGGGTACTGGAGCAGAGATCCAATCCATTCCTCTGTCTCACCCTGATGTCATGTTGCCTTTCCATTTTGCTTCAGTTTTCTATCCTGGAGAGGATTCTCCACAACGTCTCCACACCAGGCTCTTCCTTCACACAGAAATACCTTCAGCAGCGAAACCTTAATAAAGATTATTATTATTAATCCTTCTTTCGGGTAACTCTGGAAACCTCCCTCTGGGAAAACATTTGGTTACCTGTTATGATATCTCCCTTTTCTGGACTCACTCATTCTCCAAACATGTGCCTGAACCTGGTTAATATTCCAAATTACCTGATTCAAGGTTATCCCCACCGAATTGTTTGAAATCTCTGCTCCAGTATCCTGACTCTCACTGAGTCCATGTTGTCCATCGCCTGTTTGCCATTCTGCACAGGTTTCCATTTCCAAGAAGAAGCTGGAAGATCACTAACTTCCAAAGCACCAGAACCATTGGTGCTATGGATCAGAATTCCCTGCTCTGTAGGCCCTGACGTGGACTTGAATAAGCGTCAATCAGTGAAGGACATTCCATTTTGATGATGTTGATTTTCTGCATCTGATTAATTTACCTTTTGGTTTCCATTCGCTATATTCTGTTCAATTTCAATGGAACCGGAATCTGAATGGTATGAAGGATGTGGTTGATGAATATATATTTACGTGTGCGCGTTGGAAGATGTAATGAACTCCAATTGGCTTCATTGGTTGGCCAATTGGAGTATGAGCTTCCTCAATGATAGCTCATTGAGGGGGCCCATATAAGCACCTGTGTAGGCTTTGTGAGCCAGTCTTTAGTTGACTGGACTGCTAGCAGCACTGTTTGTAGCTGATCCTGTAATATCGTTATTGTAAATAAATATTGGTGTGGTGACGGAACTTCTGCCTCCCGTGGATTACGACAGAACAATTAGACACATCAATTTCAGACAACAGAATTTAAAGCGACTGAGCAGCCTGCCTATTCACTTTGATCACCATGAGGTAAGAGAGATTTCCATGTGTCAATAGAGTGTACAGTACAGACAGTAGTAGCTCAGTGGTATCATTGCTGCCTCTGAATCACGGTGTTATGGGTTCATGTCACTCCAGAGACCTGAGCACAAATTCCAGGCCTATTCTCACTGCAGTGTTGAGGGAATGCTGCATTGTCTGAGATGAGGCATACAATGGAGCCAATTTTGATTTGCCGTTCGGTTACGCTGGTGGAATTCTCTGTTCCTGCTGCAGTGAATGGAGGTTTGGCAGAGTGCCAAATTCTCACTCACAACGGAGAATCCTGCCCAATGTCTGCCTCCTCATTTGAACTTTAATCATCTGGTGGCAGCACATCAAAGAAACTATTGGGTGGGATTTTCCAGCCCTCTCCCTCCCCCACTACCGAGACCAGAAATTTCTGCCCAAGGTCAACAGACCTTTATATGGTCCGTCAAATTTTCCGTCACATCCGTGATGATTCCTGTGTTGGGCGGGACAGGAAAATTTGCCATCCGGAGTGCTCATTGGATCCATCTCAAAGCTAAAATCAAGAAAAGAGATCATCTAGTCAGTGTGGGAGAAATGTGGTTCAGGTTGCGAGGTTGTGCAGTTAAGGAAGTTGGATGTTCCATTTTAAACAGCCTCAGACATGGAACTGAAGTCAGATATTAAGGGATGTGTCTTCAGGTCCAGCAGAGGGCAGCAGAGCGGAGCCACTGATTGGCTGTTGTGGGGGGGAATTTGCATCAGTGCATTGCGGTCACTGTATCCAGAAATTTTTTTGGGCAGCACGGTAGCATAGTGGTTAGCACAATTGCTTCACAGCTCCAGGGTCCCAGGTTCAATTCCGGCTTGAGTCACTGTCTGTGCGGAATCTGCACATCCTCCCTGTGTGTGCGTGGGTTTCCTCCGGGTGCTCCGGTTTCCTCCCACAGTCCAAAGATGTGCAGGTTAGGTGCATTGGCCATGATAAATTGCCCTTAGTGTCCAAAATTGCCCTTAGTGTTGGGTGGGGTTACTGGGTTATGGGGATAGGGTGGAGGTGTTGACCTTGGGTAGGGTGCTGTTTCAGGAGCCAGTGCAGACTCCATGGTCCGAATTGCCTCCTACTGCACTCTAAATTATATGATATTCTATGAAAAGATCATGATGAAAAATGGGACCGTGTCTTCATTGGAATTAAATGCGACACTTGACCACCCAACTCTATTATTCATCGAATTTTAACAGCAGCCAACACCGGAAAGTGCAGAGATTTAGCCTAAAACAGTGAGTGGGCCGGCACTGCGCCTCTGACTGGAATATCTGGGCTGTTATTATTGTTATTCATTTGTGAATAAGGTACTGTTGTTAAAATACAAAGAGCAGGACTTAGCGACCAACCTGCCGTGTGGTTTTCTGTGGTGAAGGATTTACTGGTCCCACCGTTGTCAATGGGATTTCCCGTTGAATGCACCGCTCATCGCCGGGAAACCCGTGCGTCGTCGGTCAGACCGGAATATCCCGCTGGCATGAACAGCCGGTAAATCCGGCCAAAATGTGTCACAGTCCCAAATCCCATGTTCCTCGTGGTAGACATCTAATATTTTTTCAGGTTGTTAACAATTACATAAAAAGGATAACCAGTCTTTATATAAAATATTTCACACTCTCATGGTATCCCAGAAAACTCCCACAAATAGCAAAGTGAAAATGATCGGATGATTTGTCGTGTTGAGGGGTGAATGTTGGCCAGGGCACTGGGCAATATTACAGCTTCTTCATTGAGTATTTCCAAGGGATCCTTTCCATCTATCTGAATGGACAAATGGAACCTTGCTTAAACATCTCAGCAAAACCTCAGCAACTCCCTCAGTACAGCACAGCAGGGGAGGCACTTATTGGTGTTGTCATGACATCATACAAAAAGGCATTTGCTTGAAGAAGTGTGTGTGTGTTGGAGTGCCCTTTTTTACATTTGTGAATGAATCAGTTTAGAAATGGATGATGTCTTGTTGAAAATCAACTTGGAAATCCTTCCAATACATACAGGGAGAGATTCCTGGTCAGCCTCGTGGAGCGGCTCCCCTCAAGCTATAAGCCTCTGGTGACAGACTCCGGTAAAAATCTCACTCTGAAAACAGACAAAAGTCAGCTTTGCGCATCATGAAATGTGGGAAAGTGAAACAACAATACTTTAAAAATTACCAGCTGCAAATCTTCGTCTTAAACAAGATAAAGATTCGTCCGTTACAAAAACACAGCTCAAACATATATTTGTATGGACCAGATAGGACTGATGGAATTCATCTTGGCCAAGGGGTGATGGTGACACAGTGATAATGTCAGAACTTCAAGAGGCGGTCCAGACCCCCATAGGGGCGTCACCTTTTAACATTTATATCAATGACTGAGGCCCGTATTTAATGGCACTTGGTGCTGAAAATGATCTCCCATGAGTTTCACTCCAGTACTGGTCAGCCCACCAGCTGATTCACCAGACTCGCGCCTGGGAATTAGTGGCAGTGGCCATCACATTGGGCAGCGTGACCAGGAGGACCACCATACGGCTCTCTGGCATCAGTTCTGCCTGCCTTCCAACAGGTCGGCAGCTGGCACCACGCACGCTCCCCACATCTGATCACATGCATGTACCCCAGCACTCCCTGGCACCCACCAGCACAACACTTCCATGTCCAGGTGCGTGCTGAAGTTAAAACTCACCACTATTCTTAGAATTCCCCCATACCAAAAAAAGGTCGATATTCTAAATGGTGAACAGGGATTCTCACTCCCTGACTCCAATGCAGGCTTCTGTGGGTGCTATTCAGGTCAAACTATCTTTTCAAGTTATCCCCCGGTATAACCCATACCTTCACCGAAGAATTTTACCCACTTGCCCCTTAATGTCCTGGGTCCTGCGTTATTAAGGAAGTGAAGTAAGCTAATAACCACTTTTTCAGGTTAAGTTAAGTTATTTTATTATTATTATTTTTTCTTTTAAAAGCTGCAAACACTTTCTTTACAGAAAGGTAAAAAGATCTTGCTTCTGGATGCTGCTGCTGGATGCTTCAGGCCCACCTTAGCAATCGATCTTCTTAAAATCTGGTCTTCTTGAGTTGTATTCGCTGGTGAACTCGGTTGCTGTGTCCTGTTCTTCCCATGCACCGAGCTGTGAGAGCTGGCTCTGCTAGCTATCTCTAAGCTGACTCAGACTCCTGTTTAAATTCTAGTCTTCCTTAGATGTATAACTGTTTAAACTCGGCTGCTTGCCTTGTCTTTCCCATGACCGAACTCTCTCTCTCTCTCTCTCTGAGTTCTCCTCCCCTTCTCTCCTGTTGCTGTTTGCTGTTGCTGTTCTGCTTCTGCTCCCTGGGTTTATATTCTCTTTCTGAGAGTTATTAAGTTTTAACGACTTTATTGTAAATGAGCTTGTTTCACTTTGATAGTTTAAAAGTATCTTTGATGTAAACATCTTACTACAACTAATTATTAATTTTGGGCATATCATCTCCTCTCAGATCTGATTAAAAAATGCTTTGGTTTCAATAGTTAACTTTTATTTCTGTGATTTCGAATCGTTTAATTTTCCAATTGTCCCCAGCTCATAACTTTGCCTTTGATTTTGACTTAAATGATGTTTCTCATAGACAGGGCGTCTCCAATTTTCTTTTAATTGTCTTGATGTTCATAGAATTTTACACTTTAAAATTGACACCAAATTCGACTGGGCATCTTCCATCCTTTCCAGCTGTTTACTAAGAGAGTTTATTTCAATTAAGGTGTGAAACTTTGCTTTTAGCTGTATGCTAAAATTTAACTTGGTTATGACTTGAAAGACTTGCCTGTTTTAAACATTCGTCACTTAATGCAATTGAAACTCTCATCCATGCTTTTTCAGATGCTTCCTGAGATAGTTACATTCCATGAAGGTGTGAGCCATTGTTTTAGCTTACCACATGAAACCTATGTGTTTGCTAAGCCTGTTTGTGAGCAAGAATCTACATTTTACAACCCTGCTCTTTGAAGCTGCTATGAAACCTTTTGTGGGATCTTTCCCTGCACCCTCTCAAACCAGATATTGCCAGACTTCCATGTTTCAAATGACACATTTTTCTGTATTTTCAAGAACAGTGCCCACATATGTCATCTGCCATTGACCCCCACCCCCATACACAAAGCCCACAGTCCACAATGTCATCCTCCTCCCTCTCTGTCCCCGTAGGAGAAGTTATCCCAAAATAGACAGGAAGGCCTGGATGGATGGCAGAGCTCCAGTCATCAGAGTCCTCAATCCTACAAGGTACGGGCCTTGGAGTTCCACCAGCATAGAGACACATATTGGTGGGCGGCACTAGTGGCCAGATTCTGGGGAAAATCTGATGAGCTCTGCACAGTTGCTCATGCAAATCAGGAGGAGGCAGGCACATCCAAGGGAGACAGCAGTCAGAGGTCTGCTGGATCTCAGGACTCAGCTCAGTCACAGTCAGACGCTGAGCCTCTGGGCGTTGATGCAGATAATGGGACACGGTCACGAAATTTGAGAGGGGAATGTCAGCTACACTCCAGTGAGTGCATAGCCAATTGGAGGAGGCAAGAAGCCACAGACGCAGGAGATGGCATCGGCAATGCGAGACTCCGAGGTTGGTCGGGTTACGACCACAGGGGAAAGCCTCGAGCACGACGTCAGCATGGTTGAGTGGTTGTGTCCAAGGCATGACGAATTTGGCTGAGGGCCTTGCCATCATGTCCCAGAAGCTGAGGGACATGTGTCAGATGCAGCTGGATATTTCCAAGGCGCTCTGGAGCATGTCCCAGTTGCTGAGGAGTATCGCTGACAGCATCAACACCATGGTGCAGACAACGGGGAAGGGCCAGGACCGGCAGAGCTAGATGACTCAGAGGCTTCTGGATCTCACTCCATCTGCCCCTCCACCCCATAGACACCCCCAGGACCCTATGGGCAACGCCCAGGAGTAGGGAGGCCTGCGGGCCGACACAAGTCCCTGCCACCGGATCTCATCCTCACCTGAATCCCCCCTCCTGACACTGGTGCATCTCAAGGTCAGTGGGCAGAACAGGGTTTCACTGGAGATGCCAGTGGCAGCAGTAAGTCATCTGGCTCCAGGCCCACCAGAGGACATCCACCAAAGGCATCAAAGGCCACAGTACTGGTAGTCCCACCAGCTGATTCGGCAGACACGTGCCTGGTAGGTAATGACAGTGGCTGCCTCCACCTCTGATGTGCACCCTGAGGACTCACCGAGATCTAAAGCCCCTCGATGCAAACCCCGTACAGGTTATGGGTGTGAGTGTGCCGTCAGCTGGAAGACAGGAGTCAGACTTTGCATAAACCCAGGAGTACCAGAGCTTTCCTCACAGTGGATTATCATCACTCCCCTGCCTTGTATATTGACCCAATCATAGTGCCGCTACAGGCCCATCACCCTGAGAGATGTTACACAGACCCTGGGAGGGTGGAACAGGGTAGTTGGGATCGGGGGGGGGGGGGGGGGGGGGGTGCGTGACTGGGTCAGGGTTGGGGAGTTAGCGAAGAAGGAAGGGAATGGTTGGGGTGGCAGCAAATAGGGTGGGGTGGCCAATGGGGGGGGGGGGGAGAATCGGGGGTTGTCAGGACAGCGTAGAGAAAGGAGGGGAAAGGAGGTGGAGCGGTCACTGGAGCGAGCGGGTGAATGGGGAGAGTTGAGGAGGAGGGGGGATGTGAGGTGGTCAGGGAATGGGATTGGAGAGGAAGGAGGGAAACAGGTGGGAAGGAGTGGAATGGCTGTGTGGGTAATCAATGAACGGGAGCGGGTGAATGCAGGAGGATTGGGGGGAGGGGTCGAGCTGACGGACTAAGCCTCGTCCTATGAGATGTGGGTGAGGATGAGCGTCTCCCTGGCCGTCCGGCATGCCAGACCATCGCCGCCACCTGCTCTCTATCCTCCGGCTGCTCCCGCTTATCCTGCCTGGGCTCGTCCTCCAGTGCCTACTGGCCCAGCCCCTCTTAATCCTCCTCAGATGAAGCCGCATGTCCTTCTTCCTCCAGCATGTCGTCCCGCAGCTGTGGCAGGTTGTGGAGGGCACAGCAGACCAGAACAAACCTTTTTGCATGGCATGGATTGTGAGGGATTTCCCAGGGAATCATGTGATTGGGTTGCCATTTTGAGCATGTGATCAGATGGTGAGGTCCTGTGACTGGGCTTCCCTCACCCCCACAATGCAATTCAGCCAGTCAGCTAGGTTTAAACCCCCTCAGATCTTTGATCTGCAAGTAATTCATGGAATCATTGAGGTCTACACACAGAAAAGGCTTTCGGTCTATTGCGTCTGTGCTGGTCAAAATAACCACCTAACTATTCTAATCCCATTTTCCAGCACTCAGCCCATAGCATTCCGTGCCTCAGCATTGCAGTGCACATCTAAATATTTCTTAAATGTTTTGAGGGTTTTGCCTCCACCACCATAAAAGGCAGCAACTTCCAGACTCCCATCACCCTCTGGGTGAAGAGGTTTTCAGTCACATCCTCTGTAAACCTCCTGCCCCTTTCCTTAAATATAACCCCCTTGGTCATTGATCTCACCACTAAGAGGAAAGTTTCTTCCTGTCTACTCTACCTTTGCCTCTTATCATCTTATACATCTCCATCATGCCCTCCCTCCCCTGCCAGCCTACTCTGCTCCAAGGAAAACACACCAAGTCTATATAATCTCTCCTATTAACTAAACTCTCCAACCCAGGCAACATCCTGGTAAATCTTGCTGCACCGATTCAGTACTATCACATTCCTCCTGTACTGTGGATTCAAGACAATCTCCACACACAACTAGTTCTCAACATTGTTCCATTCATCTCCTGTCACAGCTGAATAACTTTGAAGTTGTCGCTGTGAAACAAACCGCAATGTTTATAAACATCAAGCTTTGATTGACAGCTCCTGGGCCACTTCAAACAGAGTTAAGTGCTTTCTGTGAGATTCAAAATCTTTTCCAGACCTGCACCAATCCTCGTCTACATGATTCTGGGCCCAGAGGACCGGATAATCATGAGGCTCGGAGAATATGCTGCCCAGCCAATTTAAAGGAAACAAATGAGTCTCAATAATAAATTTGGATCCTACCGTTGGTATGTGGCATGAACCTTGGTCCCACTGCCAGATGGGGACCAAAGCATTGAACGCCGACCCTGTTTTTTGTTTGATGCTGGATTCTCCGTCCGATTGAAAATCGCTGGCGTCGTGAAGTGGAGAATCCAACCTCACATCTTGAATACAGTGTGCAGTTTTGGTCTCCTTATTTAACGATGGATATAAGTATGTTGGAAGCGGTTCAGAGGAGGTTCACTGGATACCTGGAAGAAGATGGGTTGTTTTGTGAGGATGGGTTGCGTTGTGAAGCTCAGTTGGAAAATCTGAGTTTATTTCCATTAGAGTTTAGAAGAGTGAGGAGTGATTTGATTGAAGTATCTAAGATCTTGAATGGTCTTGACAAGGGGGACATTGAAAGGATATTTCCTCTTGTGAGTGAGTCCAAGACAAGGGAGCATTACTCTGAAATTATGTGGCGCCCTAATATAACTGAGGTTTGGAGAATGTTTTTTCTCTCAGAGGGTTGTGTGACTTTGGAACTCATTTCCTCAGAAGTCAGTGGAGGTGGTGGGTGGGAGAGATCACGGAATATTTTTAAGGCAGAAGTAGATAGATTTTTATTTGCCGAGGGAATCAGAGGTGAATTGGGGTGGATGGGGACTGTGGAATTAGAGGGATAAACAAATCAGCCACGATTTAATTTTACGGCAGAGCAAGCTTGAGGGGCCGAATGGCTGACTTTACTCTCATTTTGGGTGCTCTGTGTACGTGGAACCAGCTGCTGTGTTATTGGGACAGTTAGTGGGGGTGAGTGGACCTTCTGTACTTATCAGAGCTGTGATTCAATTCCAAACAAGTGTAAGAGATTGGAGTCTTGGAGAGGAGTGGGATCTGGGGCGTATCCGATAATCGGCGTGATGGCCGGGACCCGGCTCCAAAAACAGCGCGGGTCACTCCGGCGTCGCACCCGCCCAAACGTCGCTACGTCTCCGGGCCCAAGTGGGCTAGCAGCGGCGTGACGCCATTCGCGACGCGTCACCCGCTGAGGATGCCGCGTTTCACTTGATGCTGGGCGGTGTAATCAACGCTGCTCGGCATCACAGCACAATAGACGGCCGCCGTCCCCCTCCCCCAGAAGATCCGCTAACATGGCCGTCTGCCGCGCAGCCCCGAGGTTCCAAGTGCGCGACATCGAGGCGCTCCTGTACGCTGTCCAAGAGAGGATGGAGGCCATGTACCCCGGACATCTCCCCACGCCTCTCCGGCGCCTGTGGAGGGAGGTGGCAGAGGCCGTCAGCGCTGTGGCTGTGTCACCGAGGACAGGCACCCATTGATTCCCCACTCCCCATCGCCCCGTCCCCCATGAACGGCACATCCCCACGTGCAACTAAACCTAACCCTAACCCTAACCCTAACCCTAAACCTAACCCTAACCCTGGCCCTGACCCTACCATTGACCCTGACCCTACCCTTGATCCTGACCCTGACCCCGGCCCTAATTGGCAGCATGGTAGCATTTTGGATAGCACAATCGCTTCACAGCTCCAGGGTCCCAGGTTCGAGTCCGGCTTGGGTCACTGTCTGTGTGGAGTCTGCACATCCTCCCCGTGTGTACGTGGGTTTCCTCCGGGTGTTCCAGTTTCTTCCCACAGTCCAAAGATGTGCAGGTTAGGTGGATTGGCCATGATAAATTGCCCTTAGTGTCCAAAATTGCCCTTAGTGTTGGGTGGGGTTACTGGGTTATGGGGATAGGGTGGAGGTGTTAACCTTGGGTAAGGTGCTCTTTCCAGGAGCCGGTGCAGACTCGATGGGCCGAATGGCCTCCTTCTGCACTGTAAATTCTATGTACATCGTGGAGCGGGTCGGGCAACGTTGCCATGGGTGCTGACCTTTCCCACAGAAATAGCATGGGGAACCCCCGGAGTGAGCGGATCGTCGCGCGGCACAGGCCTGTAGCGTGGCCGAGTCTGGAGGGGATCGAGAGGGGTTTGCAAGGTCCGTGGAGTATGTACGGAGGTTACGGTGGGCCATTTCTAGGGAAGAGGCGAGCGTTACCGTGCCTTGCAGATCCTTTGCCCCGTCTTCTAGGAGCCGCTGCCGGATGTACGAGGACCTGATACCGGACACAAAGGCATCGCGAATATGCAAGTTCATGTGGGTTTCTGCCGTCACTGCTTTATGGTTGCAGTTCCTCGCGAACACAGTGAGTCTCTCCACGTACTCGTCCAGAGTTTTCCCGGAACGCTGGCTGCAGGTTGAGAGCAAATGTCTAGCGTGTACCTCATTAATCGGCTTCATGAAGCGTTTCGTCAGTATCTCGACCGCAGCTTCGGAATTTGCAGCGTTCTCGATCGCGGAGGAGAGTCGGCTGAGGAGTCAATATAGTCCTCAAAACACCGCAGCCAATATTAAAAAAACTCTGGGGCTTCCGGAGACCGAGCGTCCAGGTTGAGTTTCTCCGGGTACATCCCGTCTTGATGTATCAGATGATTAAATTGAGATACCCTCAATCACGTCACAGGAGAGAAGATAGATGATTCAAAGGCTTTAATCGTCTGAGAACTGTACAGCGGCCGAGAAGTGTGCTCATCACATGTTGCCTGAGTGAGCCTTATCTTATATACCATTTCCTGTGGGCGGAGCCAGAGGCGGAGTCCCCCAGGGTTCCAAGACCGGTCTTAAAGGACCAATGCATTAAAGGTAAGGTACCATTATATCAGCTACTGATAACATTCATCACAGGGGTCTCACTTGCTCACCCGCCACCGACCTCCATGTCGGCGACCTCCCTTTCCTCTGGGCTGCCGACCACGACCAGTGCCGTTTGCTCGGTAATGGTGAGGGGCCGCAAGCCTGGTGGTTCCCCTCCGGTCTTTTCCTGCTCCCAGCGGTTGGGCGCGATGTTCTCCTGGGGTGGTGGGGGGGGGGGGGGGGGGGGGTGGTATTAGACCTTCCAAAATGCATTAGCTCACATTAAACTCCATCTGCCATCTCTCCGCCCAAGTCTCCAACCGATCTATATCTTGTGTCATCTGACGGTTATTGCTATCCGCAATTCCACCAAACTTTGTGTCGTCCACAAACTTACTAATCAGAGCTGTTACATTTTTTCTCCAAATCATTTATATATACTACAAACAGCAAAATTCCCAACACTAATACCTGCAGAACACCACTAGTCACAGCCCTCCATTCAGAAAAGCACCCTTCGACTTCTACTCTCGGTCTTCTATGACCGAGTCAGTTCTGTGTCCATCTTGCCAGTTCACGTCTGATCCTGTGTGACTTCATCTTCTGTACAAGTCTGCCAAGAGGGGCATCGTCAAAGGCCTTACAGAAGTCCATGAGACGGCATCCACTGCCCTATTTTCATCAATTATCATTTCACTTCCTCAAAAAAATTAATCAATTTAGTGAGACATGACCTCCCCTTCACAAACTTTGCTGCCTCTCGCTAATACGTCCACTTACTTCCAAATGGGAGTAAATTCTGTCTTGAAGGGTCCTCTCCAATAATTCACCGACCACTGACGTCAGGCTCTCTGGCCAGTAATTTCCTGGATTATACTTACTACTCTTCTTAAACAAAGGAACAACATTAGCTATTCTCCAGACCTCCAGGGCCTCACCTGTAACCAGTGATGATGCAACGATTTCTGTCAAGACCACAGGAATTTCTTCTGTTGCCTCCCTCAGTATTCTGGGTAGATCCCATCAGGTCCTGGGGATATGGTGATGTGTCAGGGACATGTAATCCAGGGGATATGGTCACATGTCAGGAACATGTAACCCAGGGTATACGGTCACATGTCAGGGACATGTTTACAAAAATAGCAATGAAAGGAAAACCAGCCATCTGTTTCTGGTGGTATTGCTTGAGGGAAGAATGTAGGAAGTACAACGTTTTGATCTGCCTCAAATAGTGCCGCAGAATCTTTAACGTCCAATTGATCCACCAGTACAGACCAATGCTGGCTTGGTTTAACACCTGAGGAATGGAATGATGGGAGATTTTCAGCAGGATAAGAGTTGAACATGGGCCTGGGTCTTAGAGGGTGCTGTAGTCACACCCTAACCCCACACCCCAGCTTAAGGTTCAAGAGGAGCTAACCCCGCATCAACTTAACACTGGGAGCAGCATTAATAGTCTTGAGACTTCACACGTAACTCGGGGGCAGGGTCCCACCTGAGAGAGCAGCCAGTCCATCAGCAGGCCAGCAGCTCTGTTGACTCAGCAGTGTCAGGTTTGAGTGGAGCCAATGCTGGGACAACAGGCAGTCTCTGTGAGGAGGGGCCTACAGAGCAGAATGAGAAGGAGATGTACTGGGCAAAACCAATAGGAGATTGAGTACTTTAATTAGAGCTCCTCCTCATCCCATTGAGCATGGAGGTGGTGAAGACTTATTGTTTATTTTGCGGGAAGGTTAAGTGTCCACCAGATAGTACATTGACCTTGAGAAATGAGACAAGTGTCAGAACAGATAAGATTATGAAGTAAATCTTTTTATTTTTCTGCAAGATTTTGCTGAGATAATCATTCTGGGACCAGACGTTTCAGGGTCATTGAGTCCTGGAGTCTGGAGAAGATCTTAGCCCTTACGGGGTTTGGACGAGGTGGACGAGGGAGTGGGCATGGGTAGGGTACTCATTTGGAAGTTCGGTGCAGATTTGATGGGCATAATGGCATCCTTCTGCATTGTAGGGATTCTATGACAATAAAACTGGACGGAGGGGCTGGAAAATTGTTCAGTTAGTCCAAGATCGATTTTGATTTTTCTTTTTCTCTCTTGCAGTGACCAAGAGAAGGATTTGTTGAAAGAGAAGCTTGAACAGCTTCAATGTCACTTCACGTGGGGGTCACAGAGAGAAAACATTGACTTGGATGACATGAAGCAAAGATTAGAAGACACAATCCAGACTAGTGAGAAATATCAAGCCAGATACTACAACCAACTCGCTTTTGTAAACTGTCTGCAAGGAAACTGTGAGGAGGCGATTCAAAACTTAAAGGAAGCTGAAAAGTTCCTGATGGAGAATCATAACGATGAATTTGATAAAAGAATCATTGCCACCTATGGAAACTATGCCTGGGTGTATTATCAAATGGGACAACTGACAGAGGCTCAGTCCTACCTCGACAAACTGGAGAGGATCTGTAAACAATTTCCTGATGCCTCTCGGTACACAGCAATGTTACCTGAAGTATACGGGGAGAAGGGTTGGTCACTGTTGAAAACTGCTGCTCGATATTATGAAGAAGCAAAGGAATGTTTCAAAAAGGCTCTGGAGGAAGATCTAAATAACACAGACTGGAATGTTGGATATGCGATTGTCCTGTGCCGTCTGGAGGGATTTTCTGGTACCCCAGAGAGTCGAACACGTAGTGAATCAATGAACCAATTGAGACGTGTGTTGGAGCTTGATCCAGATCATGGTGAAGCCATGGTGCTGTTAGCACTAAAACTACAACAACTCAATCAAGGCGAGGAAGCAATGGAATTAGTTGAAAAAGCGTTGCAGACGTCCCCTGATCTTCCAAATGTGCTTCGTTATGCAGCAAAATTTTACAGATTAAAAGGAGATGTGGAAAACGCTGTGGATCTGTTGAAGAAAGGATTAGAAATTACCCCACACTCTACCTTCTTACATCATCAAATAGGTCAGTGTTACAGAAATAAATTATTCTCATTAAACGAAAACCCACTCAGCGGAATCCCTGGTGATCCTGCTTTTCAACAGAGAGCTGAACTGATTGAACTGTGTAAGTATTATTTTGCAAAGGCTTTTGAACCTCGCCCATTAACATTTATGAGGGCACAACTGGATTTTGCCAAAATATGTTCAATCAATGAAGAATATCAAGTCGTCGAGGAGATTTACAATAATCTACTGAAATTGGAAGGTATATATCCAGGAAATAGGCAGGCAATATGTTTGGAGGCTGGATTATTTGAACTGCATGAGAAAAAATCAGAATCAAACGCCATCACCTATTTTCTAGAAGGAATGAAAGTAAATTATAACACAACAGAAAGGAAAAGGTGCCGTGATAATTTGAAATCATTAGCAGAAAGACAACTTCTCAGGAATCCAAGAGACAGCAAGGCCCATGGTGTTCTTGGCTTAATGCACCAACTGGATGGGAAGAAGCGTGAGGCTGTTGAAAGCTTTGAAAAAGCCTTGGAGTTGGACCCTGACAATGAAGAATATCTAAGTGCTCTTTGTGAATTACGCCTTTCCATCTCGGCCAACAATGACTTTCCCAACTAATGCTGAGCCGAAAGATGAATTAACACTCTCTAATCCCTAGACAGCTTCTGGTATTCACTTCACTTATATTCTGCTTAGTTTTTGTTTACTGAAGCACGTTACACATGTTTCATGTTTCATGTTTCATTCAGGAACATTGATCGTGCTGGTGAATTAACCTAATAATATTTGTTTTTGCCACCCAAGAATTGTTGTGTGTGGAAAGGTGGAGAGGGAGGGAAGACTAAAGGAGAGATAAATAAGTTAAAATGGACGATAACAATGGCAGCAGGTATTGATTTTCTAAACAGGGATTTTGAATGTACGATCAGAAGTTGAATGCATAAATAACGAATAAAATGAAAGCATGGCTAAGATTTGATTTGCGTGGTTGATCAGTGTGAATGCTGACAGTTTGGTTCGTACAGAACATGGTGGGGATAAAATCTGCTGGATCATTCCTGACAAGTCGGAAAGGTTTACACTCTGTCACCATTTGGTGAACACATTTCATCTTAGCAACACAGAGTAACTTGTACACAACCTGCAAAGGGAGACTGCTGGCTAAAGGAAGACACAATAGAGGCAAGAAAAATAAGTAGATATTAAATTTGGTGAATATTAATTTTATTTTATGAAGGGCAGCATGATAGCACAAGTGGATAGTACTGTAGTTTCACAGCGCCAGGGTACCAGGTTTGATTCCCCGCTGGGTCACTGTCTGTATGGAGTCTGCACGTTCTCCCCATGTCTGCATGGGTTTCCTCTGGGTGCTCTGGTTTCCTCCCACAGTCCAAAGACGTGCGGGTTAGGTGGATTGGCCATGATAAATTAGTGACCAAAAAGGTTAGGAGGGGTTATTGGGTTCTGGGGATAGGGTGGAAGTGAGGGCTTAAGTGGGTCGGTGCAGACTCGATGGGCCAAATGGCATCCTTCTGCATTGTATGTTCTATGATAACCCTACTCCCCCATCAGGAAGATGGCCGAACCCCCACCATGCGCCACATGCCAGTACCCATACCTGTCACCATGGGCCAGGGCCCTGGCCACTAAGACCACCAGATCCCCACCCCCTAGGCTGCAAGCATTGGAACGTCTAACACTGTCATTTACTGTCCCGGAGCTCGGGTCGGAGGATGACAGTGATTTTCCGTCACAGCTGTCTCCAACACCCATCACCATCCCAGAGACACTCACCTCGGTTGGGCACTTTAGTGGCCATGCTCCTGGGACACTGTCTGGTGGGCACTACACAGTTTACCCGGTACAGCAGGTGGAGGTCGGAGCACCCGAGAGGGCGGACGGTCGGAGGGCATGCTGATCCCAGGGACTAGCTGCTGTACAGAAAAGTCTCGAGCTTCTGGAACGGACAGTCCCATCTGTAGTGGAGATGCAGTCACGGAGTCAGGGACTGCATGAGGGGTTGTCGGTGAGCATCAAGTTCCTGCGGGTGTAGCTGGAGGAGTCCAAACACGGGCAGGAGCAGGAGGTGGTGCCGACAATGTGTGTCACCCAGGCCAACACCGCACGGGTGGCACTGACCGCCCCACCCCCACATCCCTCAGATAGAGCACTGAGGCAGGTTTGAATGGTGTTAACAAGTGTTTATTGTAAACAATACAGTCTGTGCCCTAGTCCTATAACTCAACTGCCCTAGCGTCTATAACTGCACCCGTGCCAACTTAACTGGTGTCTAACTTTCTGGCCTTACGGGCCCTAACGCTATGCCTTGGTGGTTCTCCAGATGGTACAGCAGGAATGGAGGCAGCCTGCTGTGACTCCTACCCTGCGACAAGGTACGAGACCCTTAGTGCGGGTCTCCTGGGGAGTCCCGGCGTGGATGGGCCTGGCTGCTGGTCAGGCATCCTGGTTGGCATGGTGCTGCCCTGTTCTGCCCGCTGCCCACTAGATGCACCAGGGACAGTCGGGGGGGGGGGGGGGGGGGGGGGGTCCGAGGTGCTGCGTTGTCCCAGCACCTCCCCTGCGAGTGTCACCGACAGGGGCCCCAGCACTTCCTCCTCCCTCGGAGTGCCCGAAGGCTTCTGGGCTACTCCATGGGACGGAGGTGCGAGTGGGGCCACCCCCTGAGGCCCCGCCGCCACCTGGCGCTGCCAGTCCTAGAGGCCCACTCTGGTCTCGACCAGGGAGTGGCCCATCTCCGTCTGGGAATGTGCCAGCAGATTGGGTTCTGGGGATAGGGTGGAAGTGAGGGCTTAAGTGGGTCGGTGCAGACTCGATGGGCCAAATGGCATCCTTCTGCACTGTATGTTCTATGTTTTATTAAAGGCACAGATTTATGTCAGCATACTTGCCTTTTGGAACCTAACCAACAAAACACAATTTACATTTATAAAACACATTCATAGAGCCGAAGCCACTTTGCAGGAGTGTTATGAATCAAAATTAGTTACCAAGACAAGTGGTTAGTTACCAAGTAAAGTGATATTAAGTCACAGAGGTTAAACCTTGGTCAAAGTGGCAAGTAGTAAAGTGGAGCGTGAATGAAGAAAGGGAGATAGAGATGGGGAAAGGTTTCGGGAGGTGTAACAAGAGGCGAGTGATCATGAGGAAGCAACGGCAGATAACGAACAAAAAGATTTAATAAATTTACTCAATACACTTACTGTTCCCCAAAGGGCCTCCCTTACCAGCCCACACTTGGGCCAGTGTATTTGTGTCCCAGGGTACCCTAGGTTAAGGATGTAGCTCCGCCCTCTCATTGGGGGATATCATACACAGGTGAGGCCATGGGGAACCTGATGGTACCGACCTTGTTCCCTTGCATTGGGTTATACAGGAGGGAATTGCAGAAGTTACAGCCCAGGTTGCTGAAGACACTAACACCAATGGTGAATTGATTAAAAGCAAGGTGGTGCTTGCTCGGAACCAATGTAAATCAGTTGTCTCAGGGGTGTTGGGGAATATGACACAGTGCAGGTGAAGACACGGGCAGCAGAGATTTCATAATATATATTTTTTTGGTTTTCACATTTTTATGTTATACATTTCAGTTTGTACATTAAATGTGTCATAACTGCGCATAGTATCAAACAAAAGCAACCAAGTCAAAATTAAAATTACAGAAGAGAGATAGGCCAACGAATGACAAAAACAAAACACAAACAAACTAGGATCACTATAAATATTTACACCCACTTGCCCCCCCCAACACCCGCCATGGCTGCGGGCCCCAGTTAGACGCTCTGCCTCAATTTGCATGTCTAGCGTTGGCCCTGGCGTGTATTTCCCTGCGTATCGCTGCTCCCTCTAGTTCTCCGCTTGCCCTTGGGCCTGTCCCTTGCGCATATGCCCTTGTGTCCCATGGTCTTTTTTATGAACTTTTGTCCTCCGCTTCTCCCTCTCTCCCTTCCCTTACTCCCTCCCACCCCTTCTCTTTCCTTTATTATCTGTGGCTGCCTGTGCCCCCCCCCCCCCCCCCCAACCCCCACCCCCCACCTCCACCACCCCACACCTCTGCTCTATTGGTTGCTGGATACGAAGAAGTCATGGAATAAGTTAGTGAAAGACTTCCATGTCCTGTGGAAGCCCTCTTCTGGCCCATGGATGGCGGATTTTATCTTCTCCTGTTGGAGGAATTCTGACATGTTGGATAGCCAGTATGCAGGATTGGATGGTGCTGCTGAACATCAGCAGAGCAGGATTCTTTAGCGGACATCAGCGAGGCAAAGGCTAGGGCATCGGCCCCCATCCCCATAAATATTTCTGGCTGCCCTGAAACCCCAGAGAACACCACTTTTGGGCTAGGCTCCACCCTCACTCCCACAAACTTGGATATTGCCTCAAAGAAGGTTGTCTAGAACCGGACAAGTCTGGGGCATGAGCAGAATATGTGGGTGCAGTTGGCCGAGCCTCCCTAGCACCTTATGAATTTGTCCTCCACCTCTGGGAAGAACCTGCTCATTTAAGACCATAAGACATAGGAGTGGAAGTAAGGCCATTCAGCCCATCGAGTCCACTCCGCCATTCAATCATGGCTGATGGGCATTTCAACTCCACCTACCAGCATTCTCCCCGTAGCCCTTAATTCCTCGCGACATCAAGAATTTATCTATCTCTGCCTTGAAGCCATTTAGCGTCCCGGCCTCCACTGCACTCCGCGGCAATGAATTCCACAGGCCCACCACTCTCTGGCTGAAGAAATGTCTCCGCATTTCTGTTCTGAATTTAGCCCCTCTAATTCTAAGGCTGTGCCCACGGGTCCTCGTCTCCTCGCCTAACGGAAACAGTTTCTTTGCGTCCACCCTTTCTAAGCCATGTATTATCTTGTAAGTTTCTATTAGATCTCCCCTTAACCTTCTAAACTCCAATGAATACAATCCCAGGATCCTCAGCCGTTCATCATATGTTAGACCTGCCATTCCAGGGATCATCCGTGTGAATCTCCGCTGGACACGCTCCAGTGCCAGTATGTCCTTCCTGAGATGTGGGGCCCAAAACTGGACACAGTACTCCAAATGGGGCCTAACCAGAGCCTTATAAAGGCTCAGTAGCACATCGCTGCTTTTATATTCCAACCCTCTTGAGATAAATGACAACATTGCATTCGCTTTCTTAATCACAGATTCAACCTGCATGTTTACCTTTAGGGAATCCTCGACTAGCACTCCCAGATCCCTTTGTACTTTGGCTTTATGAATTTTCTCACCGTTTAGAAAGTAGTCTATGCTTGGATTCTTTTTTCCAAAGTGCAAGACCTCACATTTTCTCACGTTGAATTGCATCAGCCATTTCCTGCACCACTCTCCCAAACTGTCTAGATCCTTCTGCAGCCTCCCCACTTCCTCAGCACTACCTGCCTGACCACCTAACTTCGTATCATCGGCAAACTTCGCTAGAATGCCCCCAGTCCCTTCATCCAGATCATTAATATATATGGTGAACAGCTGCGGCCCCAATACTGAACCCTGTGGGACACCGCTGGTCACCGGCTGCCATTCCGAAAAAGAACCTTTTATCCCAACTCTCTGCCTTCTGTCAGACAGCCAATCCTCAACCCATGCCAGTAGCTCACCTCGAACACCATGGGCCCTCACTTTACTCAGCAGCCTCCTGTGTGGCACCTTATCAAAGGCCTTTTGGAAATCCAGATAGACCACATCCACTGGGTTTCCCTGGTCTAACCTACTTGTCACCTCCTCAAAGAATTCTAACAGGTTCGTCAGGCACGACCTCCTCTTACTAAATCCATGTTGACTTGTTCTAATCCGACCCTGCTCTTCCAAGAATTTAGAAATCTCATCCTTAACGATCGATTCTAGAATTTTACCAACGACCGAGGTTAGGCTAATTGGCCTATAATTTTCCATCTTTTGTCTTGATCCTTTCTTGAACAAGGGGGTTACAACAGCGATCTTCCAATCGTCCAGGGCCTTTCCCTGACTCCAGTGATTTATGAAAGATCTCAACCAACGCTTCCGCTATTTCTTCAGCCACCTCCCTCAGAACTCTAGGATGTAGCCCATCGGGGCCAGGAGATTTGTCAATTTTAAGACCTTTTAGCTTTTTTAGCACCATCTCTTTTGTAATAGCAACCATACTCAACTCAGCCCCCTGACCCTCTATAATTTTTGGGATATTACTCATGTCTTCCACTGTGAAGACAGACGCAAAGTACTTATTAAGTTCTCCAGCCATTTCCTCGTCTCCCATCACTAGCCTTCCGGAATCAGTTTGAATTGGCCCAATGTCTACTTTGGCCTGTTGTTTGTTTCTTTTGTATTGAAATAAACTTTTACTATCATTTCTTATATTACTGGCTAGCCTGCCTTCATATTTGATCCTCTCCTTCCTTATTTGTCTCTTTGTTAACCTCTGTTTGTTTTTGTAGCCTTCCCAATCTTCTGATTTCCCAGTGCTTTTGGCCACTTTATAGGATCTCTCTTTTTCTTTGATACATTTCCTGACCTCCTTTGTCAGCCATGGCTGTCTAATCCCTCCCCGGATAATCTTTCTTTTCTTGGGGATGAACCTCTGTACAGTGTCCTCAATTATGCATACAAACTCCTGCCATTTTTGCTCTGCTGTCTTCCCCACTAGGGTCTGCTTCCAGTCGATTTTCGCCTTGGGTTCTGGTTAGGTGTGCTCTGCACACCACCTTTAGCTGCATTAGGTTCAGTCCTCCGCATGTGGAAGTGGAGTTCACCCTGTGCAGGGCTTCGATCCAGAGGGATCGGAGTCGTGACAAGGGCTTGAAGGTACGTACCTATGCAAGAACTCTCCTCCATCCTCACCCATCCATTCCTATTTCCTACCCCCATCCCCTCACTCTTTCTGCTGTGGCCGCCCAGTGGTAGAATGTAGGTTTGGCAGGGGAAGGCCTCCCATACTTCTTTTCCTTTGTAGAATCCTTTTTGGGTCCTCGGATTCTTCCCCACGCCTCCCCACACAAACGGCATGATTAATTTGTCGACTGTGTTGACGAAGGCCCAGAGGGTGTAGATTGGGAGGGATCCGAACAGGAAGAGGGACCTGGGCAACACATTAATTGTGATCATCTGCAGTCTGCTTGTCAGGGAGAGTGGGAGTGTGCCCTTCCTCTGCAGGTCCTTTTTAACTTCCTTCACCAGACTCATCAGGTTCCATTTGAGGATCCGTTTCCAGTTGTGGGCTATTTCGATCCTCAGGTAGCAGAATTTGTTTTGGGCTTGTATGAATGGTCGTCCCTCTAGCTCTGACCATCTCCCTTGCGGGTTCACCGGGAAGACTTCACTCTTGCTCAGGTTGGGTTTGGTTAACAAAAAGGTTCCAAACTCTTTGAGGAGTTTCATTATCCCTTCCTTGCTGGCTTGGGGGGGTCTGATATATAGAGGAGCCGGTCATCCGCATAGAGTAAGATTCTTTGCTCTCTCTCCCCTTTCTGGATGCCTTTCCCCGCTTTGTGGGCGATTGCCAGTGGCTCGATTGCCAGGGTGAACAGCAGCAGGGACAGCGGGCATCCCGGCTTTGTGCCTCTGTGCAGCTGGAAATATTTAGAGCTGGTGGTGTTAGTCCAGACGTTTGCCATGGGAGCGCTGTACAGGAGTTTCACACAGGCAGTGAAACCTGGACTAAACCCAACCCGCTCCAATACCTCTTTGAGGTACTTCCGCTCAACTCTTGTCAAAGATATTTTCCGCATCCATGGATATGATCACTTCTGGTGTTCTCTCCCTGGATGGGGTCATTATCATGTTCAGCAGGCGCCTGATGTTCGCTGTTAGCTGCCTGCCCCCGAAAAGCCCATCTGGTCCTCTGCGACTATCTCTGGTATGCAGATCTCCAGCAGACTCGCCAGGGTTTTTGCCAGGACTTTCGCATCTCCATTGAATAGCAAGATGGGTCTTTAGGATTAGTTGGTCTTTGTCCTTTTTGGGTATCAACAATATATATATATTTTCTAAAAATATTTTTATTGGTATTTTCCAATTTTTACAGAGTAACAATTCAATCCATAGTGAACCGGGTACTTACATCGAAAGCCATTTCTTACTTACAGAGATTTTTACATATGGTCCCACCCCCCGTCTGCACCCGCCCCCTCTCTTCCCCCAATTGTTAGTTTAGTTTTTCCTCTTGGTACTGGCTTCTGCCCTGGGCGTTTCATATTGTGTTAAGGGTAAAGTATTAGCATGGATAGAGGATTGGTTCATTCATAGAAAGCAAAGAGTGGGGATTAATGGGTGTTTCTCTGGTCGGCAATCGGTAGCTCGTGGTGTCCCTCAGGGATCAGTGTTGGGCCCACAATTGTTCACAATTTACATAGATGATTTGGAGTTGGGGATCAAGTGCAATGTGCCCAAGTTTGCAGACAACACTAAGGTGAGTGGGAAAGCAAAAAGTGCAGAGGAAGTCTGCAGGGGGATTTGGATAGGTTAAGTGAATGGGCTAGGGTCTGGCAGATGGAATACAATGTTGATAAATTTGAAGCTATCCATTTTGTAAGGAATAACAACAAAAGGGATTATTATCTAAATGATAAAATATTAAAACATGCTGCTGTGCAGAGAGACCTGGGTGTGCTAGTGCATGAGTCGCAAAAAGTTGGTTTACAGGTGCAACAGGTGATTAAGAAGGGATTGCTAGAGGGTTGGAGTTTAAGACCAGGAAGGTTATGCTGCAACTGTATAAGGTGTTAGTGAGGCCACACCTGGGGCATGTGTTCAGTTTTGGTCTCCCTACCTGAGAAAGGACGTACTGGCGCTAGAGGGTGTGCAGAGGAGATTCACTAGGTTAATCCCAGAGTTGAGAGGGTTGGATTACGAGGAGAGGTTGAGTAGACTAGGACTGTACTCGTTGGAATTTAGAAGGATGAGGGGGGATCTTATAGAAACATATAAAATTATGAAGGGAATAGATAGGATAGATGTGGGGAAATTGTTTCCACTGGGGGGGTGAAAGCAGAACTAGGGGGCATAGACTGAAAATAAAGGGAAGTTGATTTAGGACTGAGCTCAGGGAAAACTTCTTCACCCAAAGGGTTGTGAATCTATGAAATTCCCTGCACAGTGAAGCAGTTGAGACTCCTGCATTGAATGTTTTCAAGATAAGGATAGATAGTTTTTTGAAGAATAAAGGAATAAAGATTTATGGTGTTTGAGCGGGAAAGTGGAGCTGAGTCCACAGAAAATCAGCCATGATCTCATTGAATGGCGCAGCAGACTTGAAGAGCCAGATGGTTTACTCCTGCTCCTAGTTCTTATGTTCTTATGTTCTGCTCGTGTCTGTCGCAGTTTTTATTTGATGTCTTTGCAGGCCTGGGGTTGGGTCTACATGGCCCCTCCACTCTTCCCTTTTCCCCCCTTGCTTTGTTCTGTGATTCCCATGGGACCCCTCCTCTCTCCTTCCCCCTCTGCTTCTTTGCATTGTGTGTGTCATTATTTGTTTCCCTTCCTCCCTCTTCCCCTCTTCCATCTCCCGCCCCACTTACCCGGTCATTACTGGCCTCGAACAAGGTCTTGGAACAGGCTAATGAATGGCACCCATGCTTTGTGGAAGCCCTCATCCGACCCTAGGGTAGTGTATTGATCTTCTCTAGGTGGAGAAATTCCAACAGATCTGCCAGCCGGTCTTCATCTTCATCACAGCTACAGAAAATCTGAATTCCATTTCTCGAGAGGAACTCATCTGTTACGCTTTTACCTTAATCCTCTATTTACTTTTACTCCCCTGTTTTTTGTTTCGAGAGGTGGTCAGCTTCATTTGATTCCTATGTGGGACATGTAGGTTTTCCTACCTCACTCCATTGCTTTCCGATTGTTTCTTTTCGTTTTCTTACTTATTTTGACTCCCTTATCTGTCCTTTTTAAGGAGTTCACCTTTTCTCGCTCTGGATGTCTTTACCAAGACTTCGGGACGACCTATTGAGGGGGCGTTGAGTTTATTACTTATCGTTCCTTCTGAAAAATACTTTAGAACACATATTTAACAATAACAACGACCGTAGAAATCATTTACAAATACTACAGGGAGTGCACACTCGTGTTTATCCTTTCACGAACCTCAAAGTTTAAAAAAGAATTTTAGTCTCTAAGGAAACCTTTTTCTTCCCCTGCAGCTATCATTAATTTATTCATTAAATAACTCTCCTGGCATGAGTCACTGGCCAGTAATTATCGCTACCGAGCCGCAGACCCCCCTTTCAGCTGGGGTCGCGCTATGGCTCTCTCCCTTTCAGCTGAGAGAGTCCTGTTTAGAGAATCGTTTTGCTGTTCACGTCCCATTAAATTAGGGAAATTGCAACGACTATACCAATTTGTCATGGAAATCATAATAAAGATAAATTCCTTGAGGTTCGATTTAAGGAAATTTATTTGCACAAATATATTTGTGGAGAAAGAGTGCTCCAGCTGCAAAAGCCAGTGCACTGCACTCTGAGATTCGATTGAAGAATGGATATTTTATAGTCTGAAAAAAATAACAGCTTGAAGTAAACAGGCATGTTTCTATTAAATAGACCTTGGAAAGTACGTAAAATGAAAGACATAGTACGTATGTCCTTGCCCTTGGATAAAAACAATTCGAGTACACATTTTGTTATATTTTGGAGGACAATTGTTTTCATAATAAGGCCGAGAGCAGAATATTAAGCAGTATTTTGTTTATTTTAGCTGACCTACTTATTTTAGTCCAAAAGCATGCTTGAATTATAGTCAAGCATTTCCTAGCATGCTTCTAAATTGACAACTCATTAATTTCCCTTCCACATTGTGACTCTGCCTCTTCCTCCTGTTGCTCTGTAATGCCACATCTCCCTGATCAGCAGTGCTGATGCCCAGAAATGTACAGGGTCCCTTCAGAGTGGGGGCAGAATGTGAAGTGAAGTCCCACATCTCCCACCTCAGAGATCAAACTCAACCTGGGGGAAGATAAAATGTTTGACCAAAGATATCAGTGAAGAAATGTCTAGGGATATCTTCCCATCTCCACTTGTCCTAACACAATATTCCTGACACTGTTCAGTTGATCAGTTTGTTCTTATGATGCCCTATCCTCCTAGAGTTGAAATGCAAATGGACACTATTGGGCAGGATTCTCCCGTACCCGGTGAGGCAGGGGGGGGGGGGTCCCGGCGGGACGGAGTGGAGTGAACCACTCCGGCGTCGGGCCGCCCCAAAGGTTCAGAATCCTCCACACCTTCAGGCCGGCAATGGAGAGGTTTGCGCCCCGTCGGCCGGCGTGGAAGGCCTTTGACGCCACGCTACCCGGGGCTGAAGGGGCTCCACCGGCTGGCATGGTCCACACATGCGCAGGAGCGGCAGCGGCTGCTGACATCATCCCCAAACATGCGCAGGGGGGGTTCACCTTCGTGCCGGCCATTGCGTAGGCTTACACAGCTGACGCGTAGGCAAAGAGTGCCCCCATGGCACATGCACGCCCGCAGATCGGCGGGCCCCGATCGCGGGCCAGGCCACCGTGGAGGCACCCCCCCCCCGGGCCAGATCGCCCCACTCCCCCCCCCCTCCCCCCCCCCCCGCAGGATCCCGGAGCCCGCCCGCACTGCCAGGTCCCGCCGGTAAGGGACCAACTCTAATTTACACCGGCGGGACATGCATAGAACGAGTGGGACTTCGGCCCATCGTGGGTTGTAGAATCGCCGGGGGGGGGGGGGGGGGGGTGGGGAGAGGGGGGGCGGGGGGCTCTGCGGGAGGCTGCCGACCGGCTCGGCTCAATACCCACCACCAATTCTCAGGCGCTGGAGAATTCAGCGGACAGTGGGGGCGGGATTCACGCTGCCCCCCCCCAGCGATTCTCTGACCCATCGGGGGTGACGGAAATTCCCGCCCATGATTCCCCAACTGGATGGTTTTAATTATTAATGAAACAGTCCATTCCCTACATTTACAACAATTTTATTGATGGAATAATGTTCAACCCACGCTGCTCCAGCTGCTGATCCCAGTGTCAGATGGGCGCCGCGGGGTCCGTGCATGCGTAGTGGCACAGGCGCCAATGCGCGCATGCATAGTGGGAACGCACGGTTTCCGCTCATGCGCGGTGTCTCCCTTCTCCGCGCCAGCCCCGACGCAACATGGCGTAGGGCTACAGGGGCCAGTGCGGAACAAAAGAGGCCCCCAGCCCGGGAGGCCGGCCCACCGATTGGTGGGACCCGATCGTGGGCCAGGGCACAACGGAAGCCCCTCCACCTGGGGTCGGACTGTCCCCCCCCCCCCCCCCCCCCCCTCCAGCCCCACAGGCCGCCGCCGGATCCTTCCACACCGAGGTCCCACAGGGTGAGACCAGGTGGCTGGACTCGGCTTTTCTGGTATGGCCGCTCGGCCCATCGTAGTTGGAGAATCACCGGGGGTGGGGTCCCACAGAGTGGCACATGGCCGGCACCGCGCTGACCGTGCCAGTGCCATTGGCGCCGATTCTCCACTTGTGAGAATCGTGTCCCGGCGTCGGGGCCAAGTGGCGCGATTCATGCCTGTCGCGGCGATTCTCCGCGCTGGCCCCGAGGGGAGAGAGTCGCACCCCCTATTTTTCAAATCAGAGAGGAGGGTCAGATGGTCGTGCGAGATTGAGTTTTATTGCAAAAATCAAGTTAATAAACTTCAAAAACTACAAAAATGCAAAATAAAAGAAACAAAGGCCAGCAGGGAAAAGGAAGAACAAAGAGAGAAAGAGAGAAGAGAGGCACGGCCAGCACTCGTAACCTTATATCTGGACCTGATACCGCCCCCATCTTTGCTGTCCATTGATTTACAAGTTTTAAATTGTGGCATCTAAATAGGGGTATTTACAGTCACTCACATTGATAACTGAATTACTGGGCTGGATTCTCTGTTTTATGATGCAGCAGCCAGCAGCCAGGGGGAGGGATGGTCGGAGTCCCTTGAACATTTGTGGGATCACCTAGGTGCCAGTATGAAGGAGTCATTTACAGTGCCCGGGAATCAGGCACAGACGTGCACAATGTGCATCTAACGTTCAAAAACTACCTGAATGTTCATCCCTTCTTGTTTGTGAAAAGCACTGGGTTTGATACAGAGTAAAACAGGTGGGGTACAAGGCCAGGAGGGTCGCCCGCATCATGGTGGTCTGCTGCACCTTCCACAACATCGCGCAGCAGAGGGGGATGTGCTGGAGGAGGATGGGGAGGAAGGTCAGGCCTTGTCAGATGAGGAGGGTGAGGGGGAGGGGGACAATGAGCAATGAGTGAGACATGGGGCCTGGCCATGCATGGGAGCCCGCACAATGGCATCGCCAGGGCCAGCGCGTACGGGACGCCCTCATCGAGACACGTTTCACAGTCTAGGGGGGGAAGGGGGGTCGCTGGCCAGGGGCACGGACACCACCATACCACACCCCCTCACCTCCCACACCACCAAACCACCCTCACCTCCCACCCTCACCTCCCCCACCACCAAACCTCCCTCACCTCCAACCCTCACCTCCCACACCACCACACCACCCTCACCTCCCACACCACCGAACCACCCTCACCTCCCACCCTCACCTCCCCCAACACCAAACCTCCCTCACCTCCCACACCACCACACCATCCTCACCTCCCACACCACCGAACACCCTCACCTCCCACACCTCACCACCCTCACCTCCCACCCTCACCTCCCACACCACCAAACCACCAGAACCACCCTCACCTCCCACCCTCACCTCCCACACCACCACACCATCCTCACCTCCCACACCACTGAACACCCTCACCTCCCACACCTCACCACCCTCACCTCCCACCCTCAACTCCCACACCACCAAACCACCCCCACCTCCCACACCACCAAACCACCCTCACCTCCCACCCTCACCTCCATTACCACCACACCACCCTCACCTCCCACACCACCAAACCACCCTCACCACCCTCACCTCCCACCCTCACCTCCCTCACCACCACACCACCCTCACCTCCCACACCACCAAACCACCCTCACCTCCCACCCTCACCTCCCCCACCACCAAACCACCCTCACCTCCCACACCACCAAACCACCCTCACCTCCCACTCTGACCTCCCACACCACCAAACCACCCTCACCTCCCACACCAATAAACCACCCTCACCTCCCACCCTCACCTCCCCCACCACCAAACCACCCTCACCTCCCACACCACCAAACCACCCTCACCTCCCACTCTCACCTCCCACACCACCAAACCACCCTCACCTCCCACACCACTAAACCACCCTCACCTCCCATACTCACCCCCTACACCACCAAACCACACTCATCTCCCAGACCACTGAAGGACATCTCCTGGGGAGGCTTGACCTGGATGGGCCCGGCAGCTCCTTGGGTGTCCCAGGTGGCATGGTGCTGCCCTGTTCTGCCCGCTGCCCAGCAAATGCTCCGTGGACAGGAGGGGGGGGGGGGAGATCGATGTGCTGCGGTGTTTCTTAATCTCCCTTGGTGCATTCTCCGGCATGGGCCCCAGCACCCCTTCCTCCTTAGGAGTACCTAATGAACTAGGGCTTCTCCATGGGACAGGGTGCGAGTGGAGCCATCCTCAGAGGGCCCTCCAGCACCTGACACTGCCAATCTTGGATGCTCTGCCATCAGTGCTCTGCCATCCAGGGGACACTGACTCTAGCACTCGTTGTTGGTGGGGGACCCCAGATAGGTCGGGTCACGAGAACTTTGGTGTATCATTGAGATGGAGGAAGGGAGACATAGTCGATCTGGAAATGCTGGAATTGTCCCACAGGAGCAGGGGAACTCAGTTGGGGCAGAACCATGATAGGTCCAGGATTGTTCTTCTGGCAGATCACACAGCGGCTGCTAACAACTGGGCGTGTCTTTTGAATCCTCAACCCCACCAGCTCTTCTGGAAACGTGCTGTCATCTGTTGCAGGACCAGGTGCCCCAATGAATGGATCTGTTGGGCTGAATAGGGGATCAGTGCTTGTGGTACGACTGGCTTGTCAGTGTCTCTTTGTCTCCAGGTGCCTTCATCATGTAGCTTCATTCCTGCTTCAATCCATGTCCATTTTCCCTCTCGGGTTCAATCACCTTGAATTGTCTGTGGGTCACGGTTGAGACTGATAGCTCCCAGTCTGCATGTTTGTGCTGGTTCCCCTGGAGAAGCGCATTGTGAGGTGGCCTCTTTGGCTGCCTTGTCAACTAGTGCATTTTCTTGTGCTTCAGTGGTATTTTCCTTTGTATGGGCATTACACTTCAAAATGGACACTTCACATGGTGGTTGCATGGCCTCCACCTGCACCCAGGCACGACGAATGGCAGTTCCTGCCGGCTTTTCATCCGGGCTGGAGTACAGGGATATCCTCCACGGGGTCCAAGAGGGTCTTCAGCTCAGCATCCCTGAATCGGAACGCTGCTCTCCTTCCAGCCATCTTGTTGGCTGGGACGATGTGTGTGGGGATGGATCGTTTAAGTGCGGCTGCTGCGTATGAGCCTCATGTGCACCAATCGTGGACCCGGCAAGACCAGCACCGTTTTGCTTGGAACCAGTTGCATTTCAGGTGGCGTGGGGCTAGCCCAGTTAGCGTTGCTGAATCGATGCATCTTTTGTGCCGTTTTCTCTGTTGCAAAACACCACTGTTCCCACGCTGGTGTCAGCACTTAGTCTCAGAAATGGAGAATTCAGCCCAATATTTTTAAAACTTGGATTTTAACTATTTCCCTCCACAATGTAACAGTTTATAATTATCCCTGTCTCTTTTGTGCAAGGACTGTCATTTCTTAGATGGAAATGATGGTTGAAAATTGAAGGAAGGTTGAAATGAAAAAAAAATGAAAATCACTTATTGCCACGAGTAGGTTTCAATGAAGTTACTTTGAAAAGCCCCTAGTCTCCACATTTCAGTGCCTGTTCGTGGAGGCTGCTACAGGAATCAAACCATGTTGCTGGCCTGCTTGGTCTGCTTTAAAAGCCAGCGATTTAGCTTAGTGAGCTAAACCAGCCCTTTGTGTAAAGCAAGGCATTCTCAGCAGCCTGTCAGCGTTATTCTGGTTCCTGAAAGTTAGTTCTCCGATGGCCTTTTACTGGAACATATTGGGGAGTCCTTCTCTCTAGTTAGGATCTCCACTTTCAAGGTATTTCTGTGGATTACCTTTGCAGTTAGTTTGATGGCTGTCAGCGGAACACTGTCATAAGAAGCTTTTTGCTGGTGAAAAAGCAAGAGAAGTAAAGGCTTCCCACATCATCTGATTTCTACAAGTTCCAAGTCCTTTTTCCAAACACAGAGTGATGTGCCTGTCAATTATCTCGTTTTGTGGTTTGACACCTTGAGATCAATGCAGCCTAGTTTGAATGAGGAAATTAGCAAGTTTTATAAGATCTATTCACATCCATTTTACACACATTGGGCTGTATTCTCCGTTTCAGTGGCAAAGTGCAGGCTCGAACAGAGAATTTGTGGGCATTTTATGACAAAATAATCGGCGCCAACCCCTCATTGATTCTGGGACTGGTGAGGGGCTCGCAGCGCCGCCGAGTGAAACTTCCAGTTCCTGTGCCGAAAATGGCCAGAGAATGGCCGGATCCCTATCCGTGCATGCACATGGCGATGACCTGCAGCGGTCATGCTGTGCAACATGGCGCCAACCGTGCATGGACCTGACCCCCAACCGCGACCCCACAGACCACCCCCTAACCACCCCCACCAGTCCCCCCATGGCTGACCGGTGTCAAACCAGCACCGGCCCCAATTTGGGCGTCGGAGACGATTCTCCACCCGATCGCCGATTATTATATCGATGGCGGGCAACGTAGAATCCCAGCCAATGAGTTTTAACATCCCCTTTTATCTCGGCTAAAACCAGACGAACATGTCAGCTAGAATTTTATAGCTTTATAGTACAACTACAGATCAATACCCAAATGGAGAAGATTGTCCTTACCATCATTGATATAACCATCGCTGAGGCTGTGGCCAGAGGTGTGGCTCAAACTATCAAACATACGAGATATTGGAAATGCCACCTGTTCGGGCTTGGCAGGAACCTCATGTATTGGGCAAGATCATTCCAATTCCTCCACCACATCTTGCAAATGAGCGCACAGAATTTGATCTCTGTGACGTTACAGGAAATGTACAGATAACAAAGGTTTAATGTAATGATGTAGCTAACCACTAGATGGAGCTAGTTACAGAAGTATATAAAGCAATGACTTACAGATCTCAGGGAGAGAACTGGAGAGGCGAGCTCGAGAGAGAGAGCAGTGATAGAGAGTTCAGTACAGTATTGGATAGAGTGTTGAGACTAGTCTAGTTGAGTATAGATTGTATATTAGATTATTGTTTACTTTTGGAGTAAGTGGTCGAGTTTAATTTAAGTAGTGTAACTAATTGTTAACTTTGTGAACATAGATTTTGTGGTCTTTGTGAACACTACAACATTCATCCTGAGAACAAGACTCACAAAGAACACCACATGGTACCAGCATGTATTCCTAAAAAGTAAACATTGAGTAGAAAGTTAGAATTGAGACTAGAAAGAAAAGAAGAACACTCAATCCATTGCATAGATCTCAAAGACAGCACCAATTTCCGTATTGCAAAATGGAAGGTCTAAAAAAGCTAGAAGACTTCAGGATGACTGGTAAATTTAGTCTAAACTGGAAAAACTGGTTAAGAGTGCAAGCCTCTAATCTTTCCTCAATTCTGGATTCGATGTTGCGCGATCAAATAGTATTTGGCATTTTTGTTGAGAGATTGTGAGAAAGGTTGTTAAGAAGACTGATTCTGTCTTTAGAAGAAGCCATCAGCCTGTGCAAATCCAGCGAGCAATCCACTCATGAGTATGCCGAGTTCAGGGAGAAGGAGAAACGTGCGAACTCAGGCAACGTGCCAACGCCATTAAGGTTTTGGCGCAGTTTAGAAAACAGCGCACCACTGTTGGTGGCCATTTTTAAAGTGACATCATGAACATGATGATGTGCACTGGATACAAATGAAAAATAATTTTTTTCAAATTTCCAACTTAATAAAAGATTCGATTAAAACATTAACTGTAAATGGATCAGATGTACAGTTCAAATTAGACACAGGTGCATATGCAAATTTACTCACTGAAGTCAATCTGAGACAAGTGCACAGCTCTCTAGACACAAGAAAATCAAACTGTCGACTGACAGATTTCAATGGCAATGCCATAATGATCAAAGAATCCTGCTGCTTCATGGTGCAGAATAGCGACATCGGCATGCCAGTAGGCTTTGAGATTGTAGATGAAGACAAGTCATCGTTACTGGTGCAAATGCTGTGTTAGATTAAATCTGGCGAAAATAAATCTGCCTACTGATGAACACCAGAATTAAACAACAGGCAAAGAATTAGTTATGGCAGATACGTTATCGAGAGCCACAAGCAACAATGATGAGAACGCATCTAAATGTGGAAGAACATGCCACATTTATTGCAGACATGCTACCTGCATCTGATGCAAAGCTAAAGCTGATAAAGGATGAAACTAAAAAGGTCCCAATTCTACAACGGGTAGTTATAAACCTAACTGAAGGATGGCCTAATGACAGTTGTCAAAATTTTCAAAATATCAAGGATGATTTGACAGTGAGAAACAGATTCCTGTTAAAAGGGGACAGGATTGTGATTCCCTCCTGCCTGAGACAAAGTGTCATCAAGAAGATCCATGAAGGGCATCTAGGAATAGAGAAGAGTTGCAGATGTGGCAGACAGTCAGTGTATTGGCCGGGCATCAATCGTGATGTTGACAACTACGTGAAAGAGTGTCGTGTCTGTCAAAAACATCAACCATCTCAATGCAAAGAAACCTTTATAGCCCGTGAGATGGACAAAGGTCAGTATGGATAGGATTATTTACTCATTATAGATTATTAATCTAACAATCCTGAAGTAATGATGTTGTCAGATTCGACTGCTCACTTAGTGATAGGAGCGGCGAAATCTGTATTTGCTCAGCACGGAATTCCAGTCAAAGGCGTGACAGATAATGGACCTTGTTTTAATAGCATGGAATGGTTGTGCTTTGCAGACATGTACAGCTTTCAGCATGTTACCTCCAATCCATTATTTACTCAATCTAATAGAAAAGCCAAAAAAGACATTGGCATAATAAAGCAACTCTTCAGAAGCCCTATAATGACAAGAAAGACTTGTTGCTAGCGCTCTTAAGTTATAGAGCAACTCCGTTATCTTAAGGATTGCCGCCTGCCCAATGCTCATGGATAGGAAGATTTAAACAACATTACATGCCATCATCATTCCGAACAGTGCATCGAGGATGAACAGTGAATGCATCACCATATCAACAAAAGCAATGCAAGCAGCAAGCTCATTATAACAGACAAGCGAAACAGCTATAGTGAGGATAGAAGATGCAAATGGTGGCTGGTTAGAAGTCTTAAATGAAGTTGCACCAAGGTCATATATAAACCAAACTGAAGCTGGAACACTGTTTTGAAGAAATCTGCAATTTTAATTTACTAAAAGTTAAAAGTTCAATGCAAATCCAGAGCCAAATTTAACAAAACCAGAAACTTTGTTTCAGAATGTGTTATTATCAACTACACAAACAGAACAGATGACAAAAATCTCTGATGGCATGTGTACTAAGAAGATCAAAAAGGACAAGAAGATCACCAAATAGACTGAATTGAGAAAAACATTAAGGACTGTAAATCTAAAGAAACTGCCATTATGATATGTACAATACTCCAAAGTAATGTATGAACATAGCATCCATTATGTTTGTAAAAAAAAAGTGTCAGAAAGAATTTAGAACAAATTTATTTTCTTTGAGAAAGGGGGATGTGACATGATAGAAAATGTACAGGTAACAAAGGGTTAATGAAATGAAATAGACAACCACTAGATGGATCTAGTTACAGAAGCATATAAAGCAGTGACTCACAGGTCTTGGGGAGAGAGCTGGAGAAGAGAGCTAGAGAGAGCAGTGATAGAGAGCAGTACAATATGAGATAGAGTGTTGAGACTAGTGTAGTTGAGTATAGATTGCAGATTAGATTATTGTTTTCTTTAGCAGTAAGTGGTCGAGCTTAATTTAAGTAGTGTAAATAAATGTTAGCTTTGTTTATGAACATAGCTTTTGTGGTCTTTATGGACACTGCAACATTCATCCTGAGAACTAGAATCACAAAAAACACCACAATCTCCTTCGAATTTATTCTGATGGCATCATTCATCCTATTTAATATTTTCCTCAACCTATTTCCAACAGTTTCTTTGTCTAAAGTACCTAAACCTAAACTACTTACAATGGTGTCCTGGTATTAAGTATGGTTGCAGCATCATTAATCTAACTCCATCTTACCTGCTCACAGGAGTGAGATTTTGTTTGATTCCTTGAGCCCTCACACAGATGGCTACATTCAACCTCATCAATTGCGGTGCTGGTTTGTTCCCAGAATTCCCTCCAAACTTGAAGCAGCATTCGATTCTGTAATGCTCGGGTAATATTCATACTCCAAAGGGCTCGTCCCATTTTCCACTCAATAAATCATCCCTGCCCAGGAGGAAAAAACAGTAACAAAGGGGAATAATACTGGTCTGAATTGATCTTGTCTACTTTAAAGCGGAATCCCAGTAAAAGTTGGGAAATTAGAAGACTGGTCCGAACAGTTTTATCTTAATCGGTGGCACTCTCTCATGGTGCACATACTTGTTCACACAAACTCTCATGCACACAAAGATTGAACAGAGATGAAGGTACTGCACTGCAACAAGTTATAATTATCTCTCTCTTTTTTGTGTAAGGACTGTAATTTCAATTGTGTGTGTACAGCAACCAGGTAGTTCTTTGAGCCTGGGGTAAGTCTGATGTGTCTCATTACTATTTATGGGAGGAAACACTGAGAGTTTCTTATGCATGGTCAGCCACATGTCCCAAACTCTTCTCATTCTGTTCCTTGAGCAGAATAGTTCCTAATCTTTATCTTAATCTTTATCCTTGCACACATACAGGCCTACCCCTTGAGCTGCAAATTGCTTACAACAATAAATCATGTTGACTCCTCTGTGTCATCAACAATATCCCTCCTTTTATAATCAGCAGTAACCATGTCCCTCGCTCTATTACTCACAGCTTGGGGATATTTTTCCCTCCCTAGAATATTATCTCAGCCCTAGACTTTTCTTCTGTAACTGGGAAACACTGTATACAAAATGATTTTCCCCATTAAGCTCTATGTCAATTAGACACACAACTGGGGCGGCATTCTCCCCTACCCAGCGGGGCGGGGGGTCACGCTGACTGGCGCGAAAACCAGCACCAGCGGTCTTTCAGGCCCGCCACCCGGCGCCGGGGCTGGCCGAAAGGCCTTTGCCAGTTCGCGCATGCGCCGGTGGTGACGTCAGCGGCAGTTTATTGGTCGGAGTTGGGATGTTTATTAAAAAGCAGTTAGATAGTTACATGGGTAGGGTGGGTACAGAGGGATATGGGCCAAATGTGGGCAAGTGGGACTTGCTTAGTGATTGAAACTGGGTGGCATGGACAAGCTGGGCCGAAGGGCCTGTTTCTATGCTGTAAACATCTACAACTCTACAACCGGGGCAGCAGGGTAGCATGGTGGTTAGCATAAATGCTTCACAGCTCCAGGGTCCCAGGTTCGATTCCCGGCTGGGTCACTGTCTGTGTGGAGTCTGCACGTCCTCCCCCTGTGTGCGTGGGTTTCCTCCGGGTGCTCCGGTTTCCTCCCACAGTCCAAAAATGTGCGGGTTAGGTGGATTGGCCATGCTAAATTGCCCGTAGTGTTAAAAGTAGGGTTAAGGGGGAGGTTGTTGAGTTACCGGTATAGGGTGGATACGTGGGTTTGAGTAGGGTGATCATGGCTCGGCACAACATTGAGGGCCGAAGGGCCTGTTCTGTGCTGTACTGTTCTATGTTCTATGATTTGCCCCCACACTCTCTAACTGTTGTCATGTCAGCCCCTTCCCTCACTAGGTGCTCTGGCCATCCCTTTGCTACCTTAAACTACAAAGGACCTGTTTGTCAGTGACTTACGGAATTGTAAACATCTTTCAAAGTGTCGCTCGCTCTGTCGTGGTCCGTTCTGGAGCATATTCATGTGAAAAAGGAAGGTACAATATTTATTTACAGAAACTTATTAACACGTGGAAATCTGAAGTCTATCCTGCAGATTGTACGGATGACCTCACTTGAGGGTTAGTGAGTCTAAGGTTTTAGGGCTTTGGTTTCTATGTATCTGCTTCCTATGTATTTAGTTCCTATGTATTCCTATGTATTCCTCCATATGCATCAGGATAGCAACTGGAGTCAAGTATCAGACCTGAGATTATTGACAAAGGGCCATCTGGACTTGAAACGTTAGGGCAGCACGGTAGCATGGTGGTTAGCATAAATGCTTCACAGCTCCAGGATCCCAGGTTCGATTCCCGGCTGGGTCACTGTCTGTGCGGAGTCTGCACGTCCTCCCCGTGTGTGCGTGGGTTTTCTCCCACAGTCCAAAGATGTGCGGGTTAGGTGGATTGGCCATGCTAAATTGCCCGTAGTGTCCTAAAAGTAAGGTTAAGGGGGGGTTATTGGGTTACGGGTATAGTGTTGTATTTTATATTTTCCCCGCGTCTTGACTGTGATAGAGAAATACAAACATGATTCATTAGCTAAGCAAAACTGAACTTTATTTCCGAATTAGAACTGACTGCTAGCAGTAAATGGCTGAGACTTGAATTCGGAAGGCAGTCAATTACAAACTGCTGAGTCCGTCCCAAGTCTGCGATGATATTACAGAAAAAGAAGGCGATTCTTATACATTATAGGATCAAGATAACATGAATACAACTTGGTCAGGAATTTGATCGAAAGTAAAATATAAGTAAAATATATTTATATATTTGATCGAAAGTAAAATATGGCGTCACCTTGCTGACCTTTAGGGGACTTGAGGCACTCTCAATTATGACACGAAAGTTAGGTCAGTAATCAAAGGCTTTAATAAGCAGTGAACAATGGCAGCCTCCATGAGAAGTGTGCTCGCAAAATGGAGTCTCATCTTAAGTACTGTTTCCCAGGGGGCGTAGCCAGAGGCGGAGTCCCACAGGGTTCCAAGCCTCTTAAAGGGGCAATGTATTCCGATCATCACAAGCCTCTTAAAGGGGCAAGGTATTCCGATCATCACAGGACTGGAGTTTCATATCATTATCTTGTCTTTGTTTTAAGAAAGGGAAGAATTTGTTTAGGAACAGGAAGAGATAGTTGTTCAGCTTGTTATGTATTGAGACTGCTTCTAAGTTCAAGCCTTATCTAGACTCTCAGAGTCACCCAGTTCTCAGGACATGCTGTCTATGTGTATTCTGGGCCTTAGGTTATATGAAAATCAGTTTAAATTCACTTGTACCAAGAAAACTTGACTACTTTTCCCATCATGCCATTATTTGCTTCACACAATACCGCATAGGGTGTTCGAGTAGGGTGATCATTGCTCGGCACAACATGAAGGGCCTGTTCTGTGCTGTACTGTTCTATGTTCTTTTCTCTCCATACAGCTGCTGCCAGACCTGCTGGCATTTCCCAGCATTTTCTCTTTTGGTTTTAGATTCCAGCATCTGCAGCATTTTGCTTTTATTATGAGATTATTAATGATCCCTCTGAATTACAGAAATCTTTAACTGTTGTGTTTTGATATAATTCGCCTCCTCTCAATGCAACTATTGTTAGGATTAACTTCCACCACACTTTCTGTAATACTTAGAATAAAACAAAATTTTTCTCCGTGAGTAGATTTGATCACAGGTGTATTATAGCTACTTATTAATTCATAAAGCTTCAGTTGTATGAATACACATACAGATTCAGACTTCCTTTGGGTTTCTTTGTACATCCCCACTCCTCTTTCTGGGGGCACCAGTGCTGAGATCATGGCCAGAGGCTCTCAGGTTCTAATTCCTCTGACCCTGTAATGAAGTGCTTCGAGAGGTTGATCATGAAGCGCATCACCTCCATACTCCCAGAACGCCTTCAATTCGCATACCACTGCAACCGGTCCACATCAGACGCCATTTCCCTGGCCCTACACTCATCCCTAGAACATCTCGAAAACAAGGACTCCTAAATCAGACTCGTTTTTATTGACTACAGCTCTGCCTTCAACACCATAATCCCAGCCAAGCTCATATCAAAGCTCCAAAACTTAGGACTTGGCTCTCCACTCTGCAACTGGATCCTCGACTTTCTGACGAACAGACCACAATCAGTAAGAATGAACACCAACACCTCCTCCACAATAGTCCTCAATACCGGGTCCCCACAAGGCTGCGTACTTAGCCCCCTACTTTACTCCCTGTACACACATGACTGCGTGGCAAAACTTGGTTCCAACACAAGTTTGCTGACGATACAATCATAGTGGGCTGGATCTCGAATAATGGCGAGTCAGAATACAGGAGGGAGATAGAGAACCTAGTGGAGTGGTGTAATGACAACAATCTCTCCCTCAATGCCGGCAAACTAAAGAGCTGGTCATTGACTTCAGGAAGCAAAGTACTGTACCCACCCCTGTCAGCATCACTCACGTTGACACTATCACCAAGAAAGCACAACAGCACCTATACTTCCTCAGGAAACGAAGGAAATTCAGCATGTCAACATTAACCCTTACCAACTTTTACAGATGCACCACAGAAAGCATCCTATAGGGCTGCATCACAGCCTGGTATGGCAACTGCTCAGCCCAGGACCACAAGAAACTTCAGAGAGTCGTGAACACAGCCCAGTCCATCACACGAACTTGCCTCCCATCCATGGACTCCATCTCCACCTCCCGCTGCCTGGGGAAAGCGGGCAGCATAATCAAAGATCCCTCCCACCCGTCTTACTCACTCTTCCAACTTCTTCCATCGGGCAGGAGATATAGAAGTTTGAGAACACGCACAAACAGACTCAAAAACAGTTTCTTCCCCACTGTCACCAGACTCCTAAATGACCCTGTTATTGACTGACCTCATTAACACTACACCTTGTATGCTTCATCCGATGCCAGTGCTTATGTAGTTACATTTTATGTCTTGTATTGCCCTATTATGTATTTTCTTTTATTCCCTTTTCTTCCCATGTACTTAACGATCTGTTGAGCTGCTCGCAGAAAAATACTTTTCACTGTACCTCGGTACACACGACAATAAACAAATCCAATCCTCTGGATCCTCCCCTTCTTCTTCATCATACCTACTGCTAGGGCCTCACAGGCAATATTCACCATTGAGAAACGCCATCAAATCCACATGTACATAATTCCACCCCCCCCCTCTAGGGTCCCAGGTTCGATTCCCGGCTGGGTCACTGTCTGTGCGGAGTCTGCATGTCCTCCCCATGTGTGCGTGGGTTTCCTCCGGGTGCTCCGGTTTCCTCCCACAGTCCAAAGATGTACAGGTTAGGTGGATTGGCCAGGCTAAATTGCCCGTAGTGTCCTAAAAAAAATAAGGTTAATGGGGGTTGTTGGGTTACTGGTATAGGGTGGATACGTGGGCTTGAGTAGGGTGATCATTGCTCGGCACAACATCGAGGGCCGAAGGGCCTGTTCTGTGCTGTACTGTTCTATGTTCTATGTTCTATGTAGGGGCTCCTCACAATCCCGCTATCCCCCATGGTTTGACCCACTATGCATATGATAGTTTCCTGTCGGCAACCAGTTTGGGATGTTGCCATTTGTTGGGTGAAAATATTCACGAGTAGACCTTAACGTGAGCAAAAGAAGCAATTTATTGTTGACAGAGCTCTGGACTCCTTAGTCCTGCTGGCACAACTTTTCATTGAGGTGTGGCTTAAAGTGGGTTAATATACCCTTGCGAAAGCAGAATTAGTTTGCATTCTCATTTACATACAGCCAATCAATTCTCTTTGCACTGCAGTTCAGTCCATACATGGGTATCAATTCTTAATCTCTTAGTACCACAGTTCATTCCATATATGGCTATCAATTTTTTACACAGCAGTTTACATTTGTCCAATCCATATGTTGTGCGCGTGATTACATAAGGTCATAAAGTCATGGGTTGCCAGCCCTAAGGTCATGAGTTGCCAGTCCTGGATGTGGTCGCAGATGTTTTGACAGCTTAGAAAAACAGCTCCTGCAGAAATGGAGCACTGGTCATCATTGACCCATTGTTTTTGGAGGATACATCTGTTAGAGTCACTCTTGGTCCAAAGTTCACTGTCTCAGCAGGAAAACACCGTGTAGCAAAAAGCAATCATTAATTCATATTGCAGCAGAACGTTTACACCAACACTCTGTTATCAGCAGCAAAAACTGAGGGTCCAGATGGCAGTATTGCCTGCCTAGTGCCAGGGTTAAGAACACTTGCTGAGGGCTGGAGAAGGGATGGATCCAGTGGGCGTGGTCCATGTAGGTACCTATGACATAGGCGGGATGAGGAAGGAGGTTCTCCATTGCCTGTAGGTGGAGCTAGGCACCAAATTAAGAAACAGAACTAAGCAGGTCATAAATTTCTGCATTATTTTCTGAGCCAGGTGCAAATTGACATAGGACTAATAAGATTAGATAAATAAATACGTGGCTCACAGACTGGTGCGGAGAAATGGGTTCTGATTCACAGAGAATAGGCAGCAATACTGGGGAAAGTGGGATCTATACCATTGGGACAGTCTACACCAGCACAGGGCTGGTGTTCCAGTCAGCTGCCTAGTTAGGAAAGGAAGGAGGGTTTTAAACTAAAGATGGGAAACAAGAAATACATTTGAAAAAATGCAGTGAACCAAACAGTAGAGACAATTAAGGCATGAGAGAAAGGTACCAACATGGGAAATGATAAACAGACCATGACAGGAAGGGACTGAGAGGATAAACCTCAGAGTAAATCAACAGATAAGGCTAGATACAACAAATATAATGAAAACTATAGGCTTTGCATCTAAATGAACACAGAATTCACCGGTGCAGCAGGAAATAAGGAAAGCAAAAGGAATGTTGGCATTTAATGCAAAAGAAATTGAATATAAAGGTAAGGATGTTGCCACTGTACAAGGCATTGTTGAGACCACACCTGGAGTATTGTGCACAGTTTTGGTTCCCTTATTTGAGGAAAGATGTAGTGGCATTGGAGGCAGTACAGAGGAGGTTCACTCGATTGATTCCAGAGATGAGGGGTTTGTCGTATGAGGAGAGATTAAACAGTTTAGGCCTACACTCCCTTGAGTTTAGAAGAATTGCGGCGGGGGGTTGGGGGGGGGGGGGGGGGGGAATCAAATTGAGATGTACAAGGTGCAAAAAGGTATGGATAAGGTATACATGGAGCGGATCCTTCCTTTTGTGGGGCATTCTAAAACAAGAAGTCATAAGCTTAAAATAAGACGTAGCAAATTTAAAACAGATTTGAGGAGAAACTACTACTTTGTGATTCGCTGAGTGATTGTGAATCTGGGGTTGTGGACACAATGACATCAATAAGTTCCATCCCACCATCAGACTTACCATGGACTACTCTCCAGAATCGACTGCATTCTTGGACACACTCGTCTCCATCAAGGACGGTCACCTCAGCACTTCGCTTTACCGCAAGCCCCCGGATAACTTCACGGTGCTCCACTGGGAAGACTCCTAGATGCGGTCTAGACCAGGAGGGCTGTCCTGTTCCAACCAGAGTCCTGGAGGATGATCCACAGGGCAGGCAGTGCCACCTGGGATGAAGTGGCAGCAGCCATCATCTCGGGGGCAGCACAGTGGTTAGCACTGTTGCTTCACAGTGCCAGGGATCTGGGTTCAATTCTGGGCTTGGGTCACTGTCTGTACGGAGTCTACACATTCTTCCGTGTCTGCGTGGTTTTCCTCCGGGTGCTCCGGTTTTCTCCCACAAGTCCTGAAAGTCGTTCTTGTTAGGTGAATTTGACATTCTGAATTCTCCCTCTGTGTACCCGAACAGGTGCTGGAGTGAAGTGACAAGGTGCTTTTCACAGTAACTTCATTGCAGTGTTAATGCAAGCCGACTTGTGATACTAATAAAGATTTTTATTGTCATTATTATTATTATTACCAGTAGGACTGGCCTCGAGAACCGTAAGGAGATCAATGACCTACATGAGCCGCCCAAAACCTTCCCATCCCCATGCGACCAGCCCCCCAAACCCTCCATTCGCCCTCCAGCCCCCTTCTCTCCTTCACCACTGTGGTGATATGCATCACTGTAGATACACAAGGGGTTAATGTGAGTACACATAAACTAGCTAGACACTAGAGGGAGCACCAGAGACATGACACACAAACACTCAACCAATAGGTCAGTAAGATAGGACACGACCAATGGGCATTCACGATACACACAGAGGTGACACTACCACAGGGGGCATTACACCAACCCATATATAAAGGACAAAGCACACATGATCTTCCTCTTTCCAGTGGAGACACTCAGTGAGTACAGACACAGGGTTGATTCAATATCACACCCATCACGTGGATTGTAGCAGACTGGTTTGTCAATCTGAGTAGCTATAGAAGGATTAACAGTAGTGGCGAACCCGAGTAGGAGAATTGTAAATAGTTCAATAAACGTGTTGAAGTTATCTCCATGTCTGATCCTTCCTTTGTCAGAATGCACATCAAGGAAGCCACTTATGCTATGCCAAGAGCATAACAAGACATGGTACCAGTGAGTAACTGTCTCAATCCATGTAGCTACAACTCAGCAAACAGTGACAACCAGCAACAATACCCAGGCAAGATGATCGAGAGTCCGGTTCCACAGCGGCTCAAGTGCCACGGCAATCTCCGCGAAAACTGGCGGGCATTCCGGCAAAGGTTTGAGATCTTCCTTGTAGTAGCTGACCTACAAGACGTAGCCGATGCTGAAAAGACAGAGCTTCTGCTCACCATCGCCGGTGCCAGAGCAGAAAAAAATCTTTAAAACATTCAAGTTCTCCAAACGGCAAAACAGGAGCGACTTCCAGACAGTCCTGGGCAAATTCAGTAAATACTGCGAGGAAAACACAATCAAACCAACAGAAAACAGTAAGAGAGGAGCCAGTACTTAGCATGAGGCTGAGATCCTGGAGCAGAGAACGACAATTTTGATCGGTGGCCATATTTGTAAAGGTACTGCGCATGCGCAGTTGCGCGAGAAGCGCACAGAACGAGAAGGTCCGTTTGCGCATGTGCGAGATGCCGTGCATGCACAATTGTGAAAAAGGCGCCCAGTAGAGGAACAGCAGTATGCACATGCGCAATCACTTCCTACAACCGATGTCACACGCTTCGTGACATCAGAGGCCCCGGAACACGCCCACTTAAAGAGGAAATGTCCCAAAACACGAAAAAAAATTCTTAAAGCGTAAAACAAGATTCTTTCACCTGGAATGACAGCACAATGCCTGAAATTCAACCAGAAGTTGAAAGTAACCTCCGCAGAACCCTGCAACAAGCAGTTAGCACCACCCAAAGAGATGATACAGTCCTTGAATACTATGACTCAGCCCTTGAATTCTTCTTTGGACATCGCAAGCCCAATGCCAGCTCCGACACAAAAAGTGATGATATGGTCCTAGAAGACAACGAATCAGACAAAGCTTTCGCCTTGGGAGACTACCCCAGTACCAAATCCGAACCACAACTAGACGTGTTGTACATTCAAGACCCCAACAATAAGTTCTTCGGATTTGAGGATCTTCAGCCCAGCATATACGGCATCCTGACTCGTGAGTGCAGGATTATGCTGTGGCCTTTCACCGAGAGACAGAGAGAGGTACAATCCCACAGAGAGCAGCCTGCTGCCACACAGAGAGTGGTCCTCACACCACAAAGGGTTCCCGACTCCACACAGAGAGTAGTCCACGCACCACAAAGGGTCCCAGCTACTACTCAGGAAGCGATGAAAGACTCAACAGCGAGACAACTGCATGTCTCCACACAAGAAGTGACTCCAGTGACACAAGTCTCCACAGCGAGCTCGTGGACAGCCTCCACGATAGAAGCAACGCAAGACTCCAAAGCGCAGTCCTTGCATGAACAAGACCATGAGGGTCTAGCAACCTCCTCTGAGCAACCAGCAACAGACAATGCAAGTCTGCCATGCTCAAGTGAACAACAGAAAGACTATGACAGTCTGCCACGCTCAAGTGTACAGCAAGAAGACTATGACAGTCTTCCACGCTCCAGTGAACAACAAAGTGACTATGACAGTCCACCCACATTGTTTGAGTCACAAGAAGACTCTGACAGTCTACCCAGCTCCAGTGAACAACAAAGTGACTATGACAGTCCACCCACATTGTTTGAGCCACCAGAAGAAGACTCTGACAGTATACCCAGCCCAAGTGAACGACAAGAAGGTACTGAGACTCTATCTACCAAAGATAGAGATGGGCTGAAGATCCTCAAATCCGAAGAACTCATTGTCGGGGTCTTAAATGTACAACACGTCTAGTTGTGATTCGGGTTTGGTATGTGAGACAAGTGACAACAGCATCCCACTTCCCATACAAGATGTGTAATGTGACAGACCTCAGCTAGTGTGTACAGAGGCAGTCGACGATGACAGTGAGACCACTGGTGACTCCGGTGACACCACGTTACTTCAAACCTCATTCGCTCGAGCCTCTCCACAAGCAAATGCATTCCTGAATGTTTTTACTCCAGACGTGGAGCATCAAGAAATCCCAGCTGACTCCAGTGAACCTGCTATGACTCCAGACAGGGAGCATCGACAAACCAACACTGATTCAGGTGAAACAGACCAGACTCCAGATGGGGAGCAACCACAAGCCAAAGCTGATTCAAGTAAGCCGGACATGACTCCAGACGGGGAGTGCCGCAAGCTCAGTGACGGCACGCTGAAGGAGACAGCAGATGCCACAGAGTACGCTGACATGAGTAACTGTGTGAAGGACTTGTATTATCCACAGAGTGTGGTTCTTGAGCGCAGCAAACAGGGCAACAAAACCGACCGACGAAACATCACAACCTATGCAAACCATATCAAAGACAACGACACGACGCGTACCAAAGACAACATCGTCGACAGCAAGCACGACAAAGACTATACCGATAGAACTACGACTGGTATGACATGGTACAACTTTGCCCATGAGGGCTCAGCTCAGTACAATGACATACCATGGCAGGACGATGCATCTTCCCAATTCACGTGTGCTGCACTACCAACAGGCAACCTGGCTTTCAGGACAGATGCCATCCAACATCAGGGTCCCAAGTTCGATTTCGACTTGGGTCACTCTGTGTGGAGTCTGCACATCCTCCCCGTGACTGCGTGGGTTTCCTCCGGGTACTCCGGTTTCCTCCCACAGTCCAAAGATGTGCAGGTTGGGTTGATTGGCCATGAAAAATTGTCCAAAATTCTTTGTTTAACCTAGGACAAAAGTTTGGCGCAACATCGTGGGCCGAAGGGCCTGTTCTGTGCTGTATTTCTCTATCTATCTATCGCTATCACAAGCATGGAAAAAAAAATACTCCAAATCAGACAACAAATTGATTTGACCAATTCTTGCTTCCTTATGCACAGGGACACTGATGGCGTTCACAAGGACATGCCACCATCAAAATCACCAACGCACCAACCCAACAAGAAAGACATTCAACCATGATAATTGATGGGTTTTGGACTCACACATATGATTTGGACTTATTGTTTAATGACTGTTCTCATAACTTGTACTGAGCATCGCTTATCTACCTGTTTTTTTGGTTCAATTTTCTTTAAGTGTACAAAAAAATGTAACACAAAAAAGGGGGGATGTGGTGATATGCATCACTGTAGATACACAAGGGGTTAATGTAAGAACACATAAACTAGCTAGACACTAGAGGGAGCACCAGAGACATGACACACAGACACTCAACCAATAGGTCAGTAAGATAGGACACGACCAATGGGCATTCACGATACACACAGAGGTGACACTACCACAGGGGGCATTACACCAACCCATATATAAAGGACAAAGCACACATGATCTTCTTCTTTCCAGTGGAGACACTCAATGAATACAGACACAGGGTTGATTCAATATCACACCCACCACGTGGATTGTAGCAGACTGGTTTGTCAGTCTGAGTAGCTATAGAAGGATTAACAGTACTGGCGAACCCGAGTAGGAGAATTGTAAATAGTTTAATAAATGTGTTGAAGTTATCTCCACGTCTGAACCTTCCTTTGTCAGAGTGCACATCAAGGACGCCGATGCAATGCCAAGAGCATAACAAGACAACCACCTCTCTCTTCACCTTCCAACCACCCCTTCACCCCCCAAATCCTCCCTTCAACCCAACCCTCCCTTCACCACACCCCTTCCTTCACCCCCTTCCCTACAGTTCCAAAATATTATTTCACACCATTACCCCCCCCCCCCCCCCCCCCCCCCCCCCTCATCTCCTACCACTGTGAACCATACGTGCTGCGAACAATGTCCTCTCTGTCTCCTCAGGAGAAGCTGCTCACAATCGTCGGGACAGGGCCCAGACTGGCAGAGGGGTGCTGGACTAAAGAATCCTCACCTCCTTCGAGGAGTAGGCCCTGGAGGTTACAGGGGTGGCCGGGGACAGAGGAGTCACTGATGCGAATGTCGAGGCACATTGCAGAGATTAGGATCCACCAAGCCCCACCCCGAGGACCTATCAAACATGAGTTGTTAATGCCATTCAGACTGACCCACCCATCCCACTGACCATGTGTTCATTCTCCCACAGCTCTTCCAGCCAATGACCCTGGCCCATCCGGGGTGGCCCCTCCTCTCCCTACCAGGAGAACACCTCGGAGGAGAGCTCAAAGGATGCCACAATCGAAGCATCACAGCTGTTAGCAATACCCTCCACCAGAGCAGAGACTCGCATCTCGGTGAGCAATATTTGTCGACAGAGCTCTGCGGCACAATCTGCTGAGAACCACATAGTTGCTGAAGCACTTCAGGTGGAGGCAGGAATGCCCAGGCGTGACAGCAGTCGGAGGGCTGCTGGATCCCAGTTTCCGGCTGAGTCCCAGCCAGATGCTGAGCATAGATCATGCTATTCCGGAGTCGACGGAGATGTTAGGGAGATGGAGAGTGGCTGGGACATTCAGAAGGGATGTCAATGTCTCAGTCGCTGGGGCATGTCACCAAATACTAGGTGACATTCCCCCCCCCCCCCTGCTTAGACCAGGCCGTGGGCAACCACAGCAACCTCTGCAACCCCCCCCTCCAATGGCGGCCCATCCCGACCGAGGCTCCTCCCCCCCCCCCCCCCCCCCCCCGTGGCTCCCCCACCCACCTCTCAGGACCAGGTCAGCGACCCCAGGCTCTCTGCCTGTGAGTGAAGATGGTTACTCACCTCCTCGGTCCCCACAGCAGCCCTCCCGCCAGCTTCACGTTTTTAAAAACGTTCACTAATCAGCACCCGCGTGACCACTAGCTGGGGAGGCTGTTAGATCACAGGAAGCCGTTAGATAGAGGGGTCACTCCTGTTGATTGTATGGAGATTGGGTTTAAATGGTGATTATTGGTTTCACGCCATGCTACGGTGGGATCCTCATTTCACAAAAGGGGACGGTCCGATTAGTTGAGAAACAGATCAGCACCTGGCATGGTTCTCGTTTTTGGCTTCTCCCGTGATGTAACAGCTTAAGCGCAACACGGTCAGTAAATCGCACGTAGTCCAATATCATGCTAATCAGCTTCAGTTTAAAAAAATAAATTTAGAGTACCCAATTAATTTTTTTCCCATTAAGGGGCAATTTAGCATGGACAGTCCACCTACAAGGCACAATTTTGGGTTGTGGGGGCGAAACCCATGCCAACACGGGGAGAATGTGCAAACTCCACACGGAGAGCCGGAATCAAACCTAGGGCCACGGCACCGTGAGGCAGCAATGCTAACCACTGTGCCGCCATGCTGCATCATCAGCTTCAGTTTTAAGCTCCATCTTATTTCTGCTCCCATTATTCTTTGTTCTGTTATTTTTTTCCTCCTATTTCCTATACACCTTTTCCCTCACCTCTGCAGTTATCCCCAGGACCCCTGCCACTGCAAAATTAGATTAAAGCCTCCCCTACAGTACCTGTTAACCTCCCCGCCAGGCCATTGATCCCAGCTCTGTTCAGGTGCAGGTTCTCCTATCAGCTGGAATAGTTTCTCTCTCGGGACCCTATCCAAACCCATTGTCATTTTAAACATTTCACTTTGGCCTTCACTTAACTTTCAACACTCAAGTATATGCCAAATGAATAGGTTAAATCCTTTTTTTTTTAAATAATTTTTATTGAAAAATTTTGAAATTATACAACAACATCAAACCATACTAAAATATCAACAATAACAATAATGACAACAATCATGAACCTTCGTCCCTCCTCAATGAACAACCCAACATATTAACAACAACTTATATTAACACAATGTTAAGTAACATAACCGTAGCGAAAAAAATAGAAACTATAATAAGGAACACCCCCCCTTGCCCCCCCCCCCCCCCCTGCCCCACTCCCCCCCCCCCCCACTCTCTCTCTCCCCCCCCCCCCCCCCCCCCCCCCCACGCCCTGGGTTGCTGCTGCTATTGACCAAGATACCTATCTTTGAGCCAGGAAGTCCAGAAAAGGCTGCCACCGTTTATAGAACCCTTGTACTGATCCTCTCAGGGCAAATTTGACCCTTTCCAACTTTATAAATCCCGCCATTTCATTGACCCAGGTCTCCACACTTGGGGGCCTCGCATCCTTCCACTGCAGCAAGATCCTCCGCTGGGCTACTAGGGACGCAAAAGCCATGACACCGGCCTCTTTCGCCTCCTGCACTCCCGGCTCCACCGTAACTCCGAAAATCGCGAGTCCCCACCCTGGTTTGACCATCCTTATAATTCAACCTTTTAAATCCTGGTAACATTTTAGTTAATCTTCAAATCTGAGTGGTGTGTTAGTATGACTAGGGGTATTACGGTACCTTAAAGTGTGAGCTGCCATTGGTGCAGAGGACCCGCTACCCATTGGCCTAGGTATGTCATGTGCCTCTCAGCCGATTGGCTGAGAGGTAGGTAGCTCCGCCTACGAGGCGGGGTATAAGAACCCATGTTCCCCGGCAGTCTGCCATTCTTCTGTACGTCTGCTGCCGGGTACACTTCTTGTGTATTAAAGCCTATCGTTCGGACTTTATCTACGTTTCGTGTCCATTGATTGTGCATCAAGTGGTCACTGGGACATTATAGAGAAGGATGTCTGCAGCACGGAAGAGGTCCTTTGGCCCACTGTGTCTGCACTGGTTAAAAATAACGAACTAACTGTTCTAATCCCATTTTCCAACACTTGGCCCATAGCCTTGGCATTGCAAGTGCACATCTAAATACTTCCTAAATGTTAAGTGCCTCCACCACTCTTTCAGGCAGTGAGTTCCAAACCCCCACCACCCTCTGAAAAGGTTCCCCCTCATATCCCCTCTAAATCTCATGTCCCTTACCTTAAATCTATTCCCCCTGGTCATTGACCCTTGCACCAAGGGGAAAGGTTTATCTCTCTGTATATTTCATTTCATAGAATTTACAGTGCAGAAGGAGAGAAGGAGGCCATTCAGCCCATCGAGTCTGCACCGGCTCTTGGAAAGAGCACCCGACCCTATCCCCATAATCCAATAACCCCACCCAACACTAAGGGCAATTTTGGACACTAAGGGCAATTTATCATGGCCAATCCACCTAACCTGCACATCTTTGGACTGTGGGAGGAAACCGGAGCACCAGGAGGAAACCCACGCACACACGGGGAGGATGTGCAGACTCCGCACAGACAGTGACCCAAGCCGGAATTGAACCTGGGACCCTGGAGCTGTGAAGCGATTGTGCTATCCACAATGCTACCGTGCTGCCCTATACTCCTGAGTATATATATATATAGAGTATAATTGCTAAATTGCCCGTAGTGTCCTAATAAAAGTAAGGTTAAGGGGGGGGGTTTTGGGTAAAGGTTATAGGGGTGGATACGTGGGTTTGAGTAGGGTGATCATGGCTCGGCACAACATTGAGGGCTGAAGGGCCTGTTCTGTGCTGTACTGTTCTATGTTCTATGTTCTATATAGTATACTCTATCTATGTCCCTCATAATTTTATACATCTCAATCATGTCCCCCATTTGTTTCCTCACCTCTAAGGAAAACAATCCCAGTCAATCCAATCTCTCTTCATAGCTAAAACTCTCCATAGCAGGCAACATCCCAATAAATCTCCTCTGCACCTTTTCCAATGCTTTCACATCCCTCCTTTAATGTGGATTCCAGAACTACACACAAAACTCTAGTGACCTTCCTTCTCTTAAACTCTATGCCGCGATTAATAATGCCAAGTATACGATACACCAACTTAACCACTGCAACCACCTACTCTGCTGCAATATTGGAAATGTTACTCTTCTTGCAATCTCAGCCCCTCAGATTTTCCCGACACATGGAAAGAGGTGGGTTTGACTGAGCTCATTTCCATTGCCCCAAAATGTGATCCATTTTAGCAGTGAGGAACTTCCAGGAGAAATCCTGAAACAGGTGCTCGCCACCCACCCACCACTGCCCCTCCGACATGCTGCCACCCGTATGGAGCAGCTTAAAGCATCTTTTAGATGGTTGTCAAGGATGCTTAAAAATCTGCTCTAAGACCTATCTCCAAGTCTGAACCTTCCTTTGTCAGAGTATACATCAAAGAAGCAGCTTATGCTACATGATGAAGCATAACACAACAGTCTTATTAGCAACAGACAGCATGGTTTTGTACGAGGGAGGTCTGTCTCAGTAATTTAACTTTTTTGAGGAGGTGACGAAAATGATTGATAAGGGAAAGACTGTGGATGTTGTCTGCATGGACTTTAGTAAAGCATTTGATAAGGTCCCTCATAGCAGGCTGGAGCAAAATATTGGATCACATGGGGTCAGGGGTGAACTACCTGTATGGATTAATAACTGGCTTGGCCACAGAAGACAAAGGGTAGCAGTGGAAGGGTGTTATTCCGAATTGAGGTCTGTAATTAGTGGTGTTCTGCAAGGATCAGTACTGAGACCTCTGCTGTTTGTAATATATATAAATTACTTGGAAGAAAACGGAGCGGGTCTGATTAACAAGCTTGCGGATGATGCTAAGATTGCAGGAGTTGCGGATAGTGATGAAGATTGTCAGAGAATAGAACAGGATATAGATTCTCCCCTGTAAGGCGGAGAAATGGCAGATGGAATTTAAACTGGACAAATACGAGGTGATGCATTTTGGTCGATCCAATTCAGGTGGGAGCTATAAAATAAATGGCAGATCCATCAGGAGCATAGATACGCAGAGAGACCGGGATGTGCAGTTCCACAGATCCTTAAAGGTGGCAGCACAGTTGGAAATCGTGGGAAAGAAAGCATACGGCACGAATGTCTTCATAGGAGGGGGTATCGAGTATAAAAGCTCAAAAATTATGTTACAGTTATATAAACGCTGGTTAAGCCGCATTTGGAACTATGGGCGGGATTCTCCTAGTCCGGGGCCGGGCCGGAGAATCGGCGCAAATCGAGCCACGCCGCTCCGACACTGAGACACGATTCCCCGTAGAGTGGAGAATCAACGCCATTGGTGCCGGCGCGGCATCGGCCGGGGGCCGCTCTACGGCCCCTCCCCCTCCCCCGGTGATGGGACGAACTGCCGTACCAAGAAACCCGAGTCGCGCTGGCGCTGTTCTAACCTGGTCTTACTCAGCAGGACCTCGGCATGGAAGGGTCCGGTGGTGGCCTGTGGGGGAGGGGGGTCTGACCCCAGGGGGGGCTTCCGCTGTGGCCTGTGATCGGGGCCCACCAATCGGCAGACCAGCCACTCGGGCTGGGGGCCTCCTTTCTTCTGCGCCGGACCCTGTAACCCTACACTATGTCGGGGCCAACGCGGAGAAGGGAGCCACTGCGCATGCACGCGTTGGCGCCGGTGCCACTGCGTATGCGCAGATACAGCGGCACCCAATTGATGCCAGGATCAGCGGCTGGAGTGGCTTGGGTCGTTCCAGTGCTTTGCTGGCCCCTGGAGGGGCCAGAATTGCTGATCCTGAGGCCATGTTCTCAGGATCAGAGAATCCAGCCCACTGTGTCCAATTCTGGTCACCACACTACCAGAAGGCCGTGGCGGCTTTGGATAGAGTACAGAAAAGGTTTACCAGGGTTTTGCCTGGTATGGAGGTATTAGCTATGAGGAGAGATTGAATGAACTGGGATGTTCTCTCCAGAACATAGAACAGTACAGCACAGAACAAACCCTACAGCCCTCAATGTTGTGCCGAGCATTGTCCGAAGCCAAGAGAGAGTGGTTAGGGTGTGGAATGGACTGCCCAGAGACGGAGACTGAGGGGCGACCTGATGGAAGTTCCAGGGCAGAATTGAAAATGGGGCAGAAGTTCAAGGTGAGGCGGGGTTAGGTTCAGTGGAGATGTGTGGGGAAGGTTTTTTACACAGTGGGTGGTGTTGGCCTGAAATGCACAGCCAAGTGAGGTGGTTGAGGCAGATACGTTAGCGACCTTTAAGACTTATCTGGATAGGCACATGAACAGATGGGGGATTAAGGTTACAGACGGTTGGTCTAGATAGGGCACATGATCGGCGCAGGCTTGGAGGACTGTTCCTGTGCTGTACTGTTCTTTGTTCTAATGAAAGAGTCAATTACAGCTAAAGAAAGAAAGGGTTTCAGTGAGAGAGATCAGACAGTGGAAATACCCTGGTTATAAATAAGGTTCTGCAATTGAATAGAAAGAAATACATTTTTGAAGCACCTTTCATGACAACAGTTTGTCACAAAATGGTCTTCACCCAGTGAAGTATTTTTTGAAGTGACAGGAAGTTATTCAAGTGGGCAGAGCAAAAATGAATGTAGTGGCAGTAGGGGGCAGTGTAGTGAGGGGGATTGACACCGTTCACTGCAGCAAAGAGCCAGTGTCCAAACAGTTGTGTTACCTGCTCGGTGCTAGAGTTCAGGACACCTGCACAGGGCTGGAGAAGACCTTGCAATGGCAGGGAAGGATCTAGTTGTCATGCTCCATGTAGGTACTCAACGACATGGGTAGAACTTGGAAAGAGATTCTCAATAGCCAGTGCATGGAACTAGGCACTAAACTAAAAAGCAGAACCTAGAAGATTATAATCTCTGGATTATTATCTGAACTATGTGCATATTGACATAAAATCAGAGGGATTAGTGCATGGCTCAAACATTGGTGTGGAGAAGTGGGTTCCAGTTCATGGAGCATTGATAGCAATATTGGGCAGAGTGGGATCTGTACCATTGGGACAGTCTACACATGAATAGTGCTAGGGTCGATATTCTTCTGAGCCGCATAATTAAGGAAGTAGAGAGGGTTTAAAACTAAATAGTGGGGACAACAGATCAAATGTGGTATGTCAAAGAGTAGAGATGAGGGAAGAGAGGAAGGTATTAATATGGAAAATGATAAACAGACTGTGACAGGTGGGGACAGAGAGTAGAAATCCAAGAGTAAATTAACAGATAAGGCTAGAGGTTACAAAATAAGGACAAGACTGAAGGCTATGTATCTGAATGGACATAGCATTTGAGACAAAACAGACAAACCTTCAGTGCAAATAAATTTGAAGTATGATCGAGGAGGCATTACAAGGCTGGCAGGATGGCATAGATTGCGAGCTGAATAATGACTTTTAAGAAGGATGGAAAGTTAGGAAAAGGCGAACTAGTTGCTCTGTTAATTAAAGATGTCATTAGCGGAATAGACTACAGAAGGGAGATAAATCATTTGGTTGCATGGTGTACTGAAAACAAGTTCTCTCTAAATGTCGGAAAAACCAAGGAACTGATCATCGATTTCAGGAAGCCTGGCACAACATCCCCCACCCCCGTCTGCATCAGTGGCTCCGAAGTGGAGATGGTCGATAGCTTTAAGTTCCTGGGGATCACCATCATCAACAGTCTGTCATGGTCCACTCATGTTGATGCAACAGTCAAGAAACCCCAACAAAGTCTCTACTTCCTATGGAAGCTAAAGAAATTTAACATGTCTCACAATCTTCTACAGGTATGGCATAGAGAGTATCCCATCCGGCTGCATCACAACTTGGTATGGCAACTGCTCGGTCCAAGTTCACAAGAAACTGCGGAGTATGATGAACTCAACCCAATGCATCACACAAGCTTACTACACGCACATTGATTCTGTCTACACCTCCCGCTGCCTCAGGAAGGCAGACAGCATTGTCAGAGACCCCTCCCACCCAGGCTTCGCCTTCTTCCAGACCCTTCCATCAGGCAGAAGATACAGACGTCTGAAGACTTGCACATCCAGACATAGGAACAGCTTCTTCCCCACAGCTAATAGACTCCTCAATGACTCTCCCTCGGACTAATCTGTTCCCTGTAAGAATACTATTTGCGGTGTCCTATGCTGCTCTTGCTCATGTATTTGCTTTGTTTCGTCCCTTGTTCCGCACTGTAACCAATCACTGTTTGTCGCTGTACCATTTGTCAATGTACTCTGTCAATTAGTCTATTTTTGTCTACTATATACATACTGTGTACATTCCCTTGGCCGCAGAAAAATACTTTTCACTGTACTTCAGTACATGTGACAATAAATCAAATCAAATCAAATCAAATAGAGAGGGATGGCTTAAATTCAGAAAATCAGAATGGGGAAGTGGTTTGGGTAGAGATGAATGATAAAGACAATGAGTGGCATGTGGAAGTGGTGTACAGGCCCACTAAGAGTAACCGCACGTTAGAATGGAGTATCAAAGAAGAATTAATGGGAGCTTGTCAGAAAGTGACGGCGATTATCACGAAGGACTTTAATTTACATATCGGCTGGAATAATCAGATGTTCAAAGATAGTAGAGATGAAGAATTCACAAAATGTTTTGGGGATAGTTTTTTAGATCAGCACATTCTGGAGCAAACCAGGGAGCAGGAAATACTATATCTGGTGCAATGAGATAGCATTAATTAATGACCTCATGATGAAGTTATCCCATATAGCAATGATGATACTATGATTGAATTTTACTTTCAGTTCGAGGGAGAGAGAGGTCTAAGACTTGTTTTGGAAACTTGAACAAGGGCAATTATGATAACATGAAAGCAGAACTAGAAAATGTGAACTGGAATTTTAGGGTAAGAGATAGGTCAATAGAGATGCAGTGGCAGACATTTAAGGAGCCATTTCAGAATGCACAGAAAATATACATTCAAACTAAAAAGAAAAAAATCCAAGGGGAGTTTCCACCATCCATGGTTAACCAAAATGGTTTGTATCAAAATTAAATAAAAAACATAATTGAGCAAAGATGGATGCAGGCCAGAAGATGGGACAGAATATTTTTTTTAAATCAAAGAATAGCAAAATAATTAATGAAGAGAAATTGAAGTATCAGAGAAAGCCAGCTAGATATTTAAAAACAGGTAGTAAGAGTTGCCAAGAGGGCATAAAGAGGCTTTAAAGGATATAGATAGGTTAGGTGGGTGGGCAAAGATCTGACAGATGGAGTATAATGTGGGAAAATGTGAGGTTGTCCATTTCAGCGGAAAAAATAATGAAAAGCATTTTATCAAAATGGTGAGAGATCACAGAGCTCTGAGATGCAGAGGGATCTGGGTGTCAGTGCATGAATCACAAAAGGTGCAGCAAGTAATTGGTAAAGCTAACAGAATGTTATCATTTGTTGAAAAGAGAATTGAATGTAAGAGTTGGGGAGGGTATGCTTCAGTTATACGGGGTATTGGTGAGACCACATCTGGAGTACTATGTACAGTATCGGTCTCTTATTTTAGGAAACATGGACAAACATGTAAATTAAGAGTCACTTAGCCCCGAAAGCCTGCTCCACTATTCAGTAAGATCATGCTGATTGTAGTGTTTTAAGGGAGGCATGAGGAAAAGGCATTTCTCAGAGAATTGTGAGACTTTTGAAAACTCTTCCTGAAAAGGTGGTTGAGACAAAGTATTTTAATATCTTTGGGGCAGAAGGAGCTAGGTTCTTGATAAGCAAAGGGTTGAAAGTTTATTGTGGATAGGCATGAATGTGAAATTGGGGTTGAAATTATATCAGCCGTGATCTTATTGAATGGTGGAACAGGCTGAAGGAGCCAACTGTCTTACTCCTGTTTCCAGCAGGCGACTTGAATCATCGGCAAACTGATGGAAGGGTTCATCAACAGTGCCGCTAAGAGGCATTTACTGAGCAAAAAGCTTGCTCACTGATGCTCAGTTTGGATTTTGCCAAAGCCACTTGGCTCATGACCTCATTACAGCTTTACTCCAAATATGGACAGAGCTGTGATAAGGACTAACAGTCCCTGGCATCAAAGCAACAGTTTATCAAGTGTGGCATCAATGAGTCTTGGAAAAATTCAAAACAATGAGTGTCTGTTATTATTGTATTATTTATGTATCTCGGCTTTGACCACTGGTTTGTGGGGGTGTATAGTTTTATTTTGGTGTGAGGAGGCAAGTGGAACCACAGTGAGGATAAATAACCCAGTCATCAGGTAACAATTATTGAAGACTTTTTATTAAAGTAAAGACAAATACACAAACAGGATTACTCTACTCTCACATAATTAAGACTTATGAATTACTAATGCATAGAACCTACTCCTTGTTACAAAATATATCCACTAGACCTGAACTCTGGAAAACTTCCTCTGTTTCCCAAACAACATCCAAATTGAATAACCAGCTATAGTTACCACACAACACTGGATGATTCTCAAATCTGGGACTGTCTTTTCCTGGTCGTTTTCCTGAAGATATTTTAAAACTGCTATTACGAAGGTTTCTGCACTGCCTTAACTTTAAGACTTAGAAACGAGCATGCTTGGCCTTCAGGCTTGGTGGCTGAAAACTGGCCTAGCTGCTTGCTGAGACTGTTAGATGGTAACTGCCTCCTCTGGTTTTCATAGAATCCCTACAGTGCAGAAGGAGGCCATTCAGCCCATCGCATCTGCACCGACCATTCAAAAGACTCCCTACAAAGGCCCATTCCCCGAAACGCATCCTTTGAACACTTTTCAGGGTCTGTGTAATTATACCATTGTTGTTCTTTGATTATGTCCTCTATGTATTTGGCTGTCTGCCCCCATGAACTACCTTGATTATAAATTAGAACATGCATATTTCATGGACATTCCCAATTGTCCATAATCTGTTTCTTCTCCATAAACTATTCACAATTTATTGTTATCTAACCTGCCAATCTACACTCACTACTAGCAAAACTGGGTAACATTCAGGCTTGGACTGATAAGTGATAAGTGACATTTATGTCACTCAAGTGGCAGACAATGGCCATCTCCAACAAGATAGAATCCAACATTCTGCCCTTGATGTTCAATAGTCTTAGCATCACTAAAACAACCCCCACCATCACATCCTGGACATTACCAGAGACCAGAAAGTAGAGGAACAGTCACATAGTAGTAATGATAATAGACTAACAAGCCAAACATCCAGATGAATGTCTGAGTTCAAATCCCACCACAGCAGCTAGTGACCATAAAAATACTGGATTACTGGAGACGTCTATATGACTCACTAATGTCTTTTAGGGATGGAAATCTTCTGTCCTTACTGAGCCTGACTTACATGTAACTCCAGACTCATAGCAATGTAGTTGACTCTTAAGTGCCCTCTGAAATAGACCAGCAAGCCACTTAGCTGTAACAAACTATTACAGAAAAGCTGAAAAATGATGAAGTAGGTTGGACTACTCGGCATTGACCCAGGCACCAATAACAATACTCTGCCCAACCAATCTTGCAAATCCTCCTTGCTCACATCTGGGGAATTGTGCAACACTGGGACAGTCGGGATGTGCCACACAAGTGCCAGGCAATGACCATCTCTCATAAGAACAATCAAACTAACTCCCCTTGACATTAGTTAGTATTATCATCACTGAATCCCCCACTATCAACGTCCTGGGGTTACCATTGACTAGAAACTGAACAGGACTAACCATATAAATACTGTGGCTACAAGAGCAGGTCAGAGGCTAGGAATCCTGTGGAGAGTAACTCACCTCCCAACTCCCCAAAGCTTATCCATCATCTATAAGGCACAAGTCAGGAGTGTGATGCAATACTCCCCACTGGCATGGTTGAGTGCAGCTTCAACAACACTCAAGAAGCTCGACACCCTCCAGCACAAAGCAGCCCACTTGATTGGCACCCTATCCACCAACATTCACTTCCTCCTTGATCGATGCACAGTAGCAGCAGTGTGTACCATCTACAAGACGCACTGCAGGAACTCAGCAAAGTTCTTTATACAGCACCTTCCAAACCCACGAGAAGGACAAGGGCAGGAGATGCATGGGAACACCATCACATGGATGTTCCCCTCCCTCCAATTGGAAATATAAGACAGTATCTTTGCTGTCGCTGGGTCAAAATCCTGGAACTCCCTCCCCAACAGCACAGTGGGTGTACCTACAACTCATGGACTGCAGCGGTTCCAGAAGGCAATTCACCACTACCTTCTCAAGGGCAATTAGTGATGGTAATTAGCAAAACCCACATCCCATAAAAATGAATTTAAGAAACAGTTGTTAAGCCGCAGGTCAGGAGGGATGAACCTACTCTCTTTCTTTATTCAGCCCCCTCTGCTGGTCGCATCAAGATTAATCTAAAAGGGATGCCGCCTTTCACGTCCACCTTTCCCCAGATTCAACATTTATATTTTAAAAGGATCCAATTTAAACAGACTTTCTTAAGTTAAAGATAGAGTGAGTTTACTAACTACAAAAGGCAAGAAAATGGTAAAAACACATGCCAAAATGATAAAAAATCTTCCAACAGATTACAAGTAAGAATTCAGTCCACAGTAAGTAAGGGATTAAATAAAAGAATCCAAAACAATCCTTGACACGTGAGAAGTAGATGAGTGAATGTTGTGGCCATTGCAATTCGAGACTCCAGTAGTGCTGGTTTCAGCAGGTGAATAGTTGGTCTCGATATTCCGGTGTTCTGCAGTTTTGTGAAGAAGGTTTCCTGTTTCCATTTCAGCTGTGGTCTCTGCCGACCTAATTCAGAGAGAGTGTTGGCGATATACTTTTATAGGGCGCTTCTGGTTGGCTTTTTGATACTGCGACACACACACATTTTCTCAGGATTGCAGGCTAGGAAATTCACCTTTAATATTCAAATTAACTGCTTGTCTGCATTAAGTGGGAAAATGATAGACCTTTGCTCCTGCCATGGAGAAACCTGCCGGCGGAGGGACTGCATCAGTGAGGCATCCTGACTGGATCTCTGCTATGTTCCATGCCCTGCTGCCTCCCATCCTTAACCCTGTGTCCTGTTCAATCCTGCACACTAACATATCAATTAATCTCCAAAGTACTTGCAACCTATTTATTACAAAGAAACTGACAGAGAAAAGGAATCAGGTTCCCAGGTAAATCAGAGATGCACTTTAACATTGTTCTATGGAGCCTGCTGCAGTTCACGGAGGGCACTTTGAAATTCTTCATTATGAGGATCGCATTCCAGGGCTCTCTCAAAGAATCCAATGGCTTCTGATTTCTTGCCATCGAGTTGGTGTATTAGTCCCAATATGCCAAAGGCTATACTGTCTCTTGAATATTTGTCCAGCCGATCTCCAGCAATTTGTTGCAATATTGAATGACATTTGTCGTGCTTCTTGCTCGGAACTTTGAGTTTCAAGCATTCCTTGAAATGCTGAATGGCATTACGCAGGGATTTTTTTACGTAAAGCTGGTACAATCCGTAATTCCACAGTATTAATTGTCTGCTCAGACGGTTGCAATCCTCAATTCTAATCAGTTTTTCGTAGATCTCATCGACTTTGGAATATTCTTGAGTTTCTTCATAGATTTCTGCCAGATCGAGTAGTGCGCAAAATAGTGAGGATTTCTGATCGAACGCTGTTTGAAAATGGTACTTGCAAAGTTCAATCAATTCTTTTCTTTCTTGCTGAGCGTAATATTTATGAGACATTTTCTTCAGTTCAAGCAGCCTATTTTTGTAGCATAAGCCGATCTGGTGGTGAAGGAGTGCAGAATTTGGTCTTAACTTCAGTGCCTTTTTCAATATCTGCAAGGCATAATCAACGTATCGAGCTTTTCTTAAAACTTTGGCTGCGTACTGAATTACATACGGATCATCAGGTGAATTCTTCAGCACTTCCTCCAATAATCTGTAAAATTCTTCTTTTTGATTAAATCCCTGTAGTCTAAGAGCCAACATGATCTTGAGAAAAGAGTCCTTTGGGCTCAGTGCTAATGCACGGTGTAACTGCTTCACTACTTTGCAGTGTTCAGGAAGCCGTGGGTCACCAAAGGTTTCTTTAATTCGAAACATCACAGTTGCATGAACTGTATTCCATTCGACGTTATCAGCATCCTCTGTTACTGCCTTCTCAGTACATTTACTTGCCTCTTCATAATATTTCCAGCCAAATTTCAACAGTGACCAACCCTTCTCCCCGTATACTTCAGGTAACATTGCTGTGTACCGAGAGGCATCAGGAAATTGTTGACAGATCCTCTCCAGTTTGTCGAGGTAGGACTGAGCTTCTTCCAGCTCTCCTACGTGATAATAAACCCAGGCTGCGTTTCCATAGGTGACAATGCTCCATTTATCAATGTCTAATTGGTGACACTTCCTCAGGATCTCTTCAGCTTCCCATAAATTATTGAAAGACTCTTCACGATTTCCTCTCACCCAGTTGACAAAAGTAAGTAGATTGTAAGGCATGACTTTATATTTCACAATATCGGACTCTATTGTATAATGTATTCGTTCCAGCAAATCATCCCAATTGAAGTTTTCTACTTGCAGATTCCATGTGAAGTGACATTGCAGCTGAAGTAATTTCACTTTCAGGGAGTCCCTTTCAGCGTCACTGTAAGAAATATGTTTAAATATTTATTCATTTTATTGGACATTCAGCAACAAAATAGCCCTGGAGAAACTATTACACACAGGCAAACCCAGAAATTCAGAAAAGCTAATAAGCAGCTCCCAAAAACTGACAACTATAATGACACAGGAAGCTGAAACACACAAACAAACAGACAGAAACAACAGGACGGGAAACGACCAGTAGAATCTGTGCTATACCATCAGGATGCACTTCAACATCACCACCCCCATTGCCCTCCACTAGCCAGAAACACAGCCTCCCTGGAAAGAGGCCACGAGAGTCACAGCAAAGATCCTGAAGCCTCAACCAACTGTTACCACGGCATTTGGGGCCTGGTTTAACATCCAACCTGAAAATTCAGGGGCTGTTTAGCACAGGGCTAAATCGCTGGCTTTGAAAGCAGACCAAGCAGACCAGCAGCACGGTTCGATTCCCGTAACAGCCTCCCCGAATAGGCGCCGGAACGTGGCGACTAGGGGCTTTTCACAGTAACTTCATTTGAAGCTTACTCGTGACAATAAGCGATTTTCATTTCATTTCAGTTGACACCTCCAATAGTACAGCTCTGCAAAACTGGCCATGGCCCATTGACTCTGAGAATGGAATGTTACCAATGAGCGACACCTTTACTGTGACTGAAATAAAAACAGAAAACACTGGAAATACTCAGCAAATCTGGGAGCATCTGTGGACTGAGACAGAGGATGACACTTCTTCACTATACTGTTACTATCCTTTACTGTATCTGTTATTCTGAAGTGAAAATCACTCTTACCTCATGATGATCAGAATGAAGAGGCTCAGATGATTCTACACGTTTGCTCCCACTGATCAGCTGCAGAAACAGGACTACCTGCGCTGAGATTTTCAAAGATATTTTTATAATTTTTATCGAGTCAGGTGATTTTGCAGAATTCTGCTTGAGATTGTAAACCGAAAGTCATAGATTGTTCATCCATAGAAAATGTGTCAAACCTCATCACCGGTGCAAATTAGCACACCCCCCAGGCCCCCACGGGATTATTTTTTAAAAATTATGTTGGAACTTGCTACATGCTCTCTGTTGACTTTCTCCTCTGCTTCAACAACAAATGCTTGAAGTCATAAAATAATACATTTTATATTTACTGATTTGGGATTACAATGACATGCCATCAATGAAATAGTTTCGATGAACTGTGCCTAGGTACCAACATACCAGCACACGTTCAGAGTGACATAGTAAGAAAAAGGCTTTCCTTTCTTTTAAATATTTTTATTGAAGTTTACATTTTTACACTGAACATAAAGATAGATGAGACAGTTACAGCTTTCATGTTGTTCCTTTTCGCACCCCACCTCCACCCTCCCTTTGCACCTCTTCCCCCCCCCCGTTCCCCCCCTTCCCCCCCCCCCCCCCCCACCACCACCACCCACACCCCCCCTCTTCCCTTCTTCAGCTGTCTTGTCTTATCCCAGGCCCTTTATTTCACCGTGGGTGGTTGTTCGGTGTTTGTCTGTGGGCAGTAATCTCCTTCCCACTTCCCTCTCCCCGTCGCTTGGCCTCCCTTCCATTCTGGTCCCCCTGTCCATCTCTCTCTGGCCCTCCCCTAGGTTTTTCCATCGTCTCTCCCGCCCCTGTTGCCCCCCCCCCCCCCCCCCCCCCCCCCCCCCCCCCCCCCCCCCCCCACCTTTCATTCCTGGCCGTTTTCTGTTGTTACGGTGGCTCCTGTACATTCCGCCTGGCCGTTAAGTCCTCGAACGTTCCAGGTGATAATCCTGGTGGGGGGGTTTCTGTCTCCCACTTCTTGTGGGATCAACCATACTTACCTTGTGGATGCGCCCCTGCACTCCGGGGTTTCCCTTTGTTTAGTGACCCTCCAAAGTGGCTGCTTACCCTCATCTTGTTCCCTCATCCCGAACCTGACCTGCTGAAGTCAATCTAAAACCCTTCCCTTTCTTTTTTTAAAATAAATTTAGAGTGGCCAATCATTTTTTTTTCCAATTAAGAGGCAATTTAGAATGGCCAATCCACCTACCCTGCACAACTTTTGGTTGTGGGGGTGAAGCCCACGCAGACACGGGGAAAATGCGCAACCTCCACTCAGTGACCCAGGGCCGGGATCGGACCCAGGTACTCAGCGCCGTAGGCAGCAGTGCTAACCACTGCACCACCGTGCCGCCCAACCCTTCCTATTCTTATCATTATGTTCTCTCCATGGTCCCAATTCCCCCTCTATCTCCCTTTCAGCCCCCCCCCCCCCGTGCTCTCCCCTTTCTATTTGTCCCCCTATCTTCCTCCCATCCACGTGTACCAAACCCCCCCCCCACCCCCCACCCCGCAGCAGGTGCTCTCTCGCAGCCCCCCTATATCTCCCCTACTTCCTTGCGGTAGCTTTCTCCACTAATGTGGTGGCCCCCCTCTTGGAGTTGCTCTGACCCCCTCCTATGCCCATTCCATTGCTGACATCTCTCTCTCCTCCTCACACTCTCCAGTGCTCTGCTGTCCTCACCATTTCCTTGTTATGAGCTAGTTCGCCTACTCATAGCAAGGCAGTACAGTCGCACACAGGACTGCCCATGTCCAGCATTTTTTCTCCCTGTGTCTTCCTCACCACTGTCTTGTTTGCCTTTTGTTTAGGTCGTTCGCATGAACAAACTCGTCCGCCTCTGCTGGGTTGATGAAATAATGCTCCTTGTTCTATATGTCACCCAGAGCCTGGCTGGGAATAACACCATGAATATTATACTGTTCTTGTACAGGGCTGACTTCTCGCGGTTGAACTGTGCTTTGCCAGGTCCGCCCTAATGGCCTGATATGCCCAGATTCTATGTCCTTCCCAACTGCTTGCTTTGGTCTACCAAGCCCGGGATCCTCACTTGGCCCTGGTACCTGTGCAGCTTGGCTATTATCGCCCTTGGCCGCTACCCAGCCTTGGGCTTCGGTTGGAGCGACCTGTGAGCTCCATCGATGTCCGGCAGCTTGGCGAAGCTTTCACTTCCAACCAAGTTGCCCAGCATCTGGGCCACATAGACAGTTGGGCGTCACTTTCAAAGCCCTCTGCCAAGCCCACCATTTGGACTTCTGTCACCTGGATCAGTTCTCTTGTTCCTTATCTTTCCCCTTCAGGCTCTGTTGGGTCACTACCAACCTTTTTATCTCGGCCGGTGCTATTTTGAGCTCTTGAATAATTGTCTCCTGGGCCTCCAGCTTCTTTCCCATCCTGATGCATGGCGACCAGCAACCCCTCAACATCACCCTAACCACCACTTGGATCTGCGCCTTGAGCTCCTCTTTCATTGGAATCGGTTCCTTAGTTAGGAATATCTTCCAATCATCTCCATGTGGGTGGGGGTGTGGGGGGGGGGGGGGGGGGGTGTGGCGGTGGCCGAGGGGGGCGGGCGTCCAGGTCGCCGGTCCACTCCAGGGGAGGCCAGGGACCCCTCGCCTCGTGGGTCCGCCAACCCGCTCGAACTCCTGCTTCCTGCCATACTTTTCTTCTTCCTTGTCTTTGTGGTTGAGGAGATGAATGAGTCCGAACTTTCAGGCTAAATTCGGCCAAAGGTGCCTATTATGCGGATTTCTAGAGGAGAGCCACCTGATGTGCGACTACTCAGCACATCCACATCAACGGAAGTTGGAAAAATGTTTTCCTCACATCCACAACTGGGCATAAGATGCATCAAATTCCCAGTATGACTCCCACTGTCCTGTGGATCCCAGTCTGCTCTAATCAATGCTTGAGTGTGATGCTCTGATCTGCCCCTGTCCTTCTGTCTAAGTGTCGCCTATGGAAAGAGAAAGAGCATGTGTGCCCTGTCCTTTTATATGGGTAGCCCCATGGTGGTAGTGTCACCTCTGGGTGTCTTGACTGCCCATTGGTCGTGTCCTATCTTACTGACCTATTGGTTGAATGTCTGTGTCATGATGTCTCTGGTGCTCCCTCTAGAGTTTATTTAGTTCTAGTGTTTCTACATTAACCCCTTGTGTCTTTACAGTGATGCATATCACCACAAAGACCATTCACTTCCAAATGTGCATAGATCCTGGGCGGGATTCTTCGACCCTCCGTGCCGGAATCGTGCCTGGAGGAGAATAGCCGTTCACGCCGGAAATCCAGCACCACGGCGCTTTCGCAATTCTCCAAAGACCCGCCATTTGCGCGCACGAGGCCAACATGTCTCCGGTCGGGGGCTGTGGGGCCCCAGCGCAGATTCCACACTGTCGATCGACCGAGTTCCTGCCAGTGTGGTTCACATCTGGTACCACCCGGCGGGAGATCGGACCCGCAACCACAGTGGCGGTCCTGGTTGGGGTGTGGGGATGGGGGGGGGGGGGGGGGCAGGATTAATCTGACTCCGGGGAGGACTCAGTGGTCACCAGGCCACCGATTGGCAGGCCATCTGGGGAGGACCTACCTTTCTCCCCACAGGCCCACTGTGTGGGTCCGCCGTGTCGGCGACGACCACGCCAAAGTGGGCCGCCGTGCTCAGACACGGACCCACTTGCGGCCACTGTGTGCATGTGCGGCCGTGCGGTCTAGAGCTGAGGGATGCTGCTGGGGCCTGATAGCCCCCTGGAAAATGGGGAATCGCCCTGGACTGTCGAGGAAAACGTCTAGAGTGATTTTTGCCATTTTCCGGCCATTTTCCGGCGGGCGTGGGAACTTAGTCCCCAAAAGGGCAAACCCCGGTCCCTATCTCTGAGAATCTTTTCCAACAATTTCACTCTCAATGACATCAAGCTCACCTGGGTTATCAATGCTACCCTTCTTAAATAACGGTACAACATTGGCTACCCCCAATCCTCTGGGATCTCAAGGGTGGCCATGTGGCCAACAAGGACACAAAGATTTCTGTTCGAGGCCCAGCAATTTTGTTTCTTGTCTCGCTCAGTAATGTGGGCTCGATGACATCTTGCCCTGTGGATATGCTTACCTTAATGCTTTTTAACACCCCTAACATTTCCTTCCTTGTAATAATAGGGGCTGGTTTAGCTCACCAGGCTAAATCGCTGGCTTTTCAAGCAGGCCAGCAGCACGGTTCGATTCCTGTACCAGCCTCCCCGGATAGGCGCCGGAATGTGGCGACTAGGGGCTTTTCACAGTAACTTCTTTGAAGCCTACTCGTGACAATAAGCAATTTTCATTTTCATAATGACCTGTTCTAAAATGTTGACACATCGCTCTGAGACACCACAATCAACCTGTCCTCTCCTTTGTGAATACCCATGCAAAATACTCATGAAGGATCTCACCTACTACCTTTGGTTCTTCACATAATTTCCCTCATTTGTCCTTGAGTGGACCAATTCTTTCTCTCGCTACCCTCTTGTTCCTAATACACGTATGAAATGCCTTTGGATTCTCTTTAATCCTGTCTACCAAGGACATTTTCTGACCCCTTTTTGTCCTCTTAATTCCCTACTTGAGCTCATTTCTACTTTCCATGCATTCTTCTAGTGCTTCATCTGTTTATAGTTCCCTGTACCTCTCGTGTGCATCTTTTTTCTTTTTGACTGGACTCACAATTTCCCTGGTCATCCAAGGTTCCTGAATCCTTCCTTTCCTGTCCTTCCTTTTTACCGGCACATGCCTGTCCTGCACTCCCATCAACTGCTCCTTAAAAGACTCCCACATGCCAAACGTGGATTTACCCTCAAACAGCCTCTCCCAAACAACAGCCTCCAAATCCTGTCTAATCTGGTTGCAATTAGCCTAATTTACCCCAATTTAGCACCTAAACCCTAGGACAAAACTCATCTTTTTCCATGAGTATCCAAAAGCGGTCATTGTTTGCCACATGTTCCCCCGCTGTAACTTTGATTACCTGGCCGGGCTCGTTCCCTAGTCCTAGGTCCAGTATAGCTACCTCTCTAGTTGGACTATCCGACTATAATATAGCTTCTAGCACCCCTTCAAATTTCTGCTAATCATTCCATTCAGAGAGGGCGAGGCCCAGAGTCGAATCCCCACTGATCACGGGACTGGCACTGGAGGGAGATGGCATCACTGCCAAGCTCAGCATTGGAAATGGCAAGATTGGTAACGTGTTGCTGCAGTCTAACAGAATTAATCTCTCAGACTCAAACCTCTTTCTTCTCTTTTCCGGGGACATCATGTGAAGAACTGGAAACTTGGGATCTTTGCCGCTGGGTTCCTCAGAGGAACCCATTTCAGCTGCTGGAGCACTGGTACTGAACACTTGCAATATAGGCACCACTGCAGATACTCACATTTCACTTGCTTGTATTTTGCACAAAAACATTTCCCCGGTCAGGAATTACAGAGAAAGATATTCTGCTCCATTTTATTGAATACAATTGATACATGTGTATGATGCGAAGAACTGAGTACCTCAGAGTATTCAATTATCCCTGGCTAAACAGATCCTTTTAACCGTCAGTCCATTCCCAATCAGTTAACTGCTCTTTCAGACGGCACAAATAATTATGTTTTAATTGCTCTTATTATAATTAATTAAATTTAATAAATTGTTCTAGTGTTGTAATAACATTTGTGAAATAAAATTTCAGTTGTTCCTCAGGTTAATTTAGGATTTATTTAATGAACTTCAAGCTAATCACATGGGTTGTGAAGTTCAACACTGACAAGCAATTCCATCTTGAGACAGAATAGTCATGTTACAATACAAGCCAAGGTTTCGGGTCAAAAGACTAAGGGCGTGATTCTCCGTTGGCCGGCGCCGAAATTGCAAAACGCGATTGGGCGGAGAATTAGTTCCGATGCCAAAATGGCGGCAAGTGGCAAATTGACGCCAAATCGCAATTCTCCAACACCTCTTCAATGCCGCCAATATGTACCAGTAAGCACCATTTAGATATCATTAGCAGGCCAGACCCGGTATTCTCCAGGCCCTCTGCGATTCTCCTCCACCGATGGGCTGAGTTCCTGATCGTGCGGTTTACTTGTGATTATTAAAATTGTGACACCGGCGTAGTGGTTGATGAGGGAGAGAAAGAGGAGGTATGGCACAGAGAGGAGCGACTGTGGCTGAGCAGCCTGACTAGAATTTCCAGATGTTAGTGTTACCGACACCGGGATCAATTTATCCTGGAAAAGTCATTGAAGCATCTCCTGCCAGTGGATTCCTTGTGAGAATATGGGGAATATTGCAAACAGGAATAGGTGAGATTAATCAAACAGGTTGGGCTTGTTGATTGTTTCTGTGTTTGTGGCAGGTCTATGGATCAATGGAAATCTGGGAAATTATAAACAACTCTTGTTTTGGCACCACAATCCCTGGAGTGATGGTTAGGATTTACGTAACTGTTTCAGTTTCTATTCTCAGACTCGTGGTATAATTAACCTGGAAATGAGAACACATCAAGCAATTTTCATCGACAACTCGCCGGTGCAGCTAAAGTTTAAGAAGTAATTTGGCTTTCGAGCAGCGTTATGAGGTAAATTTATTTACATTCTGTGTGTTAAACGATTAGACGTTGACCAGCGGACAAGGAGCTTGTTTTCTGAAATACAATAGTTTAAATTACACGAGAGTCGAAACAGGAGAGTGGGATTATTTGTCTCAGTGAGTCATACAGATATGTATATACTGTCACACCGAGACGAGTGATTGTCAGAACAAATTAGACACAAAAGGCAGATCTATTTATAATATTGGTTGCAATTTAATGAGATAAACAGAGTCTGCTTTCGGGCGGGTTCAGCAGGATGTTCCTCAGTGGCTGCAGTGGCGGGAAACACTCCCCTATTCAACAACACTTTGCCTGTTTTTTTGGCCTCAGTTAGGAACGTCCCATTGAGACTGCACTTTAGTCACTTCTGGCACTGACCCAATGCAGGAAGACTACTCACGGATCGGAGGGCCATTTTTAAAGGGAGCCCCGATCTTTCGACTCTCCTCAGCAACCCCACCATGGTTCCCCCCCCCCCCCCCCCCAATGTCCCACCCCCCACGGGGTCCTCGAGAACCCCTCATCCTGTTTTATAGAATTTACAGTGCAGAAGGAAACCGTTCAGCCCATCGAGTCTACGCTGGCTCTTGGAAGGAGCACCTCACTTAAGCCCATGTCGCCTCTGAAGGGCATGGCACCCCAGGCTGACCACTGGCACAGGCAACCTGGCACTGTGGAACCTTGGCATGACCAGCCTTGCACTGTGGCAATGCCCCTGCCAAACTGGCAGTGCCACCCAGGCAGTGCCACTGCCAGGTGTCCGGCTGGCAATGCCAAGTTGCCCAGTTTCCAGCATGAGAGCCAGGTTACCATGTTGCCCAGAGCCTGACCACCTAGGGGTCTCCAATGGCCTGGGAGACCCCTCAGGTGTCATTATGAGTAATCCACACTTGTGTGGACCAGTACTAAACAGCACCCGGTCAAGGCAGTCCCGGGTGCCGGGAGAATTGGCGCAAACATATTGAAATGAGTCTAATGACTCATTTAAATATGCTGATCCGGATCACGCCCAGCGAAGGCGCGATCCAGATCATGCCGTCTTGTGAGGGTCGGTTGAATCTTGGGAGACGTCTCAATCATCGCGAATCTCGGCAGAGGCGTACTGCGAGATTCAATGGTTTTATCGTGTCACCAAGTCGGGCGTGACGAGGCCGGTTAATCCCGGCTATTGTATCAGCCAATATTTTAAGTACAGTAAGTCTTATTTTCCCAGCAGATTTTACAGAAAATAGAAAGATAAACTTCAATTTTAAACTCTCACAATGTGGAATCAAGCATTCTGTAAATAACCGCAGACAGATATTATGGATCACGGCTATCTGGAATTATTAACTAATTATTCATTATTAAACTGTGGGCAGCTGATCTTGATGAACTGACAAAATCAGTCAGCACTGTAATTCCCAGAGAAACGGAGAATACATCGGGGCGTCACAGTGGTTAGCACTGTTGCCACACAGCAAGAAGAACATGGGTTCAATTTTGACCTCAGGTGACTATCTGTGGAGTTTGCACTTTCTCCCCGTGTCTGCGCGGGTGCTCCAGTTTCCTCCCACAGTCCAAAGATGTGCAGGTTGGTGGGTTAGCAACACTAAATTGCCCCTTAGTGTCCAAAGGTTGCAGGGATATTGGTAACGGGGATAGGGTGGGGATGTGGGCTTAAGTAGGGTGCTTTTACAAGGGCCGGTGTGGACTTGATGGACCAAACGGCCGCCTTCTAAACTGTAAATTCTATGATTATATGATTCTACATTAGACTGCAGGATTCAATTGACCATCTTGAATCTGAATTTGGCTCCAGAGTCACTCAGCTGGTCAGCAGATGCTGGTGTTGAAAACCTTTCGGGTTCCTGTTCTTTTAGAGTTACAAAGCCATTGTGCAGACTACATGGGGCAAGTCCCTGATCCATCACCATGATTGCTCCTAAAATGAATTCAGATTCAGTCCATGTTCCCCCAGAAAGGGACAGACTAGATCCACACCGACCAGGACAGGCATTGCACCTGATCTCCCACTTGATCCAATGTTTGATCTTCGCCAAAAGCCCAAGAAGCGGCAGTTACTGTTGCCTGTTTCCAAGACTCTGCTGCCGGAGAGTCCTGCTCTCTGCTCCAGTGACTGTTCTGCTGTTTTAGTCTCCTTATCTTGCACCCACTCTTCATTAGCAATTGCTATAAACACAGTAAATATTATTCATCTGGAAACAAATACCTTTTGTGGGCAGCACGGTGGCCAAGTGGTTAGCATAACCGCCTCACGGCGCTGAGGTCCCAGGTTCGATCCCGGCTCTGGGTCACTGTCTGTGTGGAGTTTGCACGTTCTTCCCGTGTCTGCGTGGGTTTCGCCCCCACAACCCAAAAATGTGCAGAGTAGGTGGATTGGCCACGCTAAATTGCCCCTTAATTGGAAAAAATAATTGGGTAATCTAAATTTATAAAAAAAAAAAAAATACCTTTTGTTCCTAATCTCCTGATTTATGTTTGATAGTGTTTGAGGATATTAACAATTAGATAAAAAGATAGACTTCTAATCACCCTCTCTTCATTAGCAAGTGCTATAAGCAACAGTAAATATTATTAATCTGTGAAACAAATACCCTTTTAAAATACGTGAGGCGGGATTCTCCTATCACCGACTCCGAAACCGGGTTCAGCGATAGGCTGGAGAATCCCCATGTACGCTGGAAGCGGGGTGGTCCGGTATTTGCGAAGCTCCGCCCCCTGAAAAATGGCATACTCGGGGAGTACACCGCACACCGTATGGACGGCCTCAGGATGCCAACTGAGGTCATCCCCGAAGCTCCTCCCCCGAAGGGTCGAGCCCCCAACGGATTCGCTCCATTCGGAGACCTCACCTGGTGGCTGCGTACTGAGTCCAGCGCCGCCATAGTCGAGAGGGGGTGGGGAGGGGAACTATTCTGCTGGAGGGGGTGGGGAGGGGAACTATTCTGCTGGCAGGATGGGGATTTGGCGGGGACTGGGGGGGGGGGGACTGGCGGCGGGGGTGGGGGGTGGGGGGGGGAGATCCAGGCCTGGCGAGGCTGGTTACAGGGGGGGCAGTTTTTGGCAAGCTGGGTCCGTGTGCAGCTGGTGCCATGTTGCACGGCACGGCTGCCGCAGGCCGCCATTGTGCACATGTGCGGCCACGGACCCGGCCATTTCCCGGCCGTATCTGCAGGTAAAGCCGGGGGCTATACGCTGCACAGCTGCTAGCCCCCTACCGGACAGAGGATCCGTGTGGGGGCGCTGCCGTATTTCTGGTCATAAGACTAGGCGGATCCTGCGACATAACCGCAGGATTGGAGAGTCAAGCCCAAAGTGTTTTGTTCCTAATCTCCTGGTCTATGTCTGATTGTGATTGAGGATATTAACAATTAGATAAAAAGATAGACTTGTAATGATATCACATGCTGCCCAATCTCAGAACATCCAAAGAGTTTTACAGGCAGCAAAGTGTGTTTCCAAGGCTTTGCCACTGTCGTGTTGTGGGAAGCGCAGGTGACAGTTTGCACATAACAAGCTGCACAATGTGATGCTGACCAGGTAATCTATTTTAGTGATGTTGGTGAAGGGATAAATACTTGCCAAGACAACGGAAAGAACTCATCTGCTCTAATTCCAATATCACCATAGGATCCTTTACATTCTCTGAAGCGGTTAGAGTGAGCCCTGTTTGATTGACTAATCCAAAGGTGCCTCCAACCATAGAGCACCTCCCTCAGTGCGGCACAGCAGTGCCAGACTCAATTATGTGACCAGGTCTACGGGTTGGGGATTGAGCTGCTAACCTGCTGAGTCAGAGTTGAGACATGCAAGTTCACGGATGGCAGGATGGTGGTACAGTGGTTAGCATTGTTGCTTCACACCGTCAGGGACCAGGATTCGATTTGTGGCTTGGGTCACTGTCTGTGTGGAGTCTGCACGTTCTCTCTGTGTCTGTGTGGATTTCTTCCAGGTGCTCCAGTTTCCACCTACAAGTCTTGAAAGACGTGCTGTTAGGTGAATTGGACATTCTGAATTCTCCCTCTGTGTACCCGAACAGGTGCCGGAATGTGGTGACCAGGGGCTTGTCATGGTAACTTCATTGCAGTGTTAATGTAAGCCTACTTGTGCCACTAATAAAGATTATTATTATTATTAAAGAAGGGCAATGATGACTAAGATCAACTCAGAAAAGTTGGGAATATTGCCCCCAGCCTTCATAGTGCAGTATTACTGACTTTGCACAGCTCTATGGTTATTGGGCACTTTCAGTTATTATTTCTGATCAGGTTTGTGGTTGAAAAAGCAAAGTAAAGTTGCCATAGTTCCAGATGCCCACAGGCTTTTTTGCCCTTTGAGTGGGAGAGCTGGCTGCTGGTGATTTAACCTGAGGATCACCACACCTCAGGCAAGGAGCAAGGTTCAGAAGGTGGGGCCTTCATAGAATCACAGAATTCCTACAGTGCTGAAGGAAGCCATTCTGTCATGCTGTAAATTCACTGTGAGACCATGAGAGTGAGTGAACATTAGGCTTTATTAACCATGAACTCGCCTGCCAGAGTCGGCTGTACAAATGAGTACCACCCACAGGTGGCCGGCCTATATCTGGCCCCGGTGAGGGCGGTGTCAGAGGCGGAGCCCACCAGGATTCCAGTACAGTACCTAGAAGTAGTTTGCATCACTTCAGGTCATAGGTCACAATAGGTCACATCATTATACAGGCAGCTGATGCATTAGGTGAATACATTCACCACATTCACCCCCTGTTGAAAAAATCAAGTCCAGTAGGGCTGACTTGGGTCATTAAATACTCCTGTCTGGAGGCCGGATCTTTCTTTTGGACCTCCTCAGCTCTGGCGAAGCAGCGGGAATGGTTGTTGCAGGTGGGCACTCCAGGGGCGTTGTGTCTGGAGATGGTTGGGGGGTTGGGGGTGGGCAGGGGGGTGGTGGCAGTGCCGGTGCGGGACAATACAGGCGACGCAGGGTGGTGTAAGGGGTGCTGGGTGCTGGGGGTGACGGTAGGCTGTGGGGAGGGGAGCGCATTGACAGGGGAACCAGCTGGCGCCAGGTCTCGTAGGGAGACCGTATCTTGCCGTCCATTCTGGTGCATAATGTAGGCCTACTGGCTGTTGGCGTGCAGCAGCTGGACCCTCTCGACCAGGGGGTCGGTCTTATGGCTCCTCATATGCCTCTGGAGAAGGACAGGTCCCGGAGTCGTCAGCCAAGATAGAAGCGAAACCCCGAAGATGAACTTCCTGGGGAAGACAGACAAACGGTCATGAGGGATCTCATTCGTGGCTGTGCAGAGGAGCGATCTAATGGAGTGGAGGGCGTTGGGGAGGACCTCCTGCCAGCGTGGGGTCGGGAGACCTCTAGACCTGAGGGCCAGTAGGACGGCCTTCCATACCGTCACGTTCTCCCTCTCCACCTGCCCGTTTCCCTGCGGGTTATAGCTCATAGTCCTGCTGGAGGCGATGCCTTTGCTGAGCAGGTACTGACGTAGCTCATCGCTCATGAACGATGAGCCCCAGTCACTGTGGGCATAGGCAGGGAAACTGAAGATGCTGTGCAGTGCCTTTATTACGGTGGCCAAGGTCATGTCAGGGTTGGGGACAGCGAAAGGGAAGCGGGAGTTCTCATCGACGACGGTTAGAAAGTATATATTACAGTTGGTGGAGGGGAGGGGCCTTTTGAAGTCGATACTTAGGCGCTCAAAGTGCCAGTAGAAGTGCGGTTTGCACTCCGCGCAGACCTGGCAGTCCCTGGTCATTGCCTTGACCTCCTCGGTGGAGAAGGGCAGGTTGCGGGCCTTAATGAAGTGGGTAAGCCGGGTGACCCCCGGGTGACAGAGGTCATTGTGGATAGCCCGAAGTCAGTCAACTTGCACGCTGGCGTATGTGCCATGAGACAGGGCATCTGGGGGCTCATTCAGCTTCCCAGGATGATACTTAATATCGTAATTGTAGGCGGAGAGTTCGATCCCCCACCTCAAGATTTTGTCAATTTTTTCTTTTGCCCCGTTGTGCGTTGCCAAATATGAAGGCGACCGACCGCTGGTCGGTGATGAGGGCGAACCACCTACCGGCTAGGTAGTACCTCCAGTGCCGCACGGCTTCCACTATGGCTTGTGCTTCCTTCTCGACCGTGGAGTGTCGGATTTCGTAAGCGTGGAGGGTTCTAGAGAAGAATGCTACTGGCCTGCCCACCTGGTTGAGTGTGGTGGCCAGTGCGACGTCTGATGCATTGCTCTTTACCTGAAAGGGGACGGACTTGTCTATCGCTTGCATTGTGGCCTTGGTGATGTTGGCCTTCATGCGGCTGAAGGCCGAGCGGGCCTCATCCGTCAGGGGAAAAGTGGTGGTTTGAATAAGTGGGCGGGCTTTGTCCGCATAGTTGGGGACCCACTGGGCATAGTAGGAGAACAGATCCAGGCATCATTTGAGGGGCTTGAGGCTGTGGGGAGGAGGGAGTTCCGTGAGGAGGTGCATACGGTCGGGGCCGGGCCCTAGGACTCTGTTCTCCACGATGTAGCTGAGGATGGCCAGCCGGGTAGTGCGGTAAACGCATTTCTCTTTGTTATACGTGATGCTGAGGGATTGGGCGGCCTGGAGGAACCTCTGAAGGTTGGTGTCATGGTCCTGCTGATCATGGCTGCAGATGGTGACATTGTCCAAGTACGGGTATGTAGCCCGCAAACCGTACTGGTCCACCATTCGGTCCATCATTCTCTGAAAGACCGAGACCCCGTTAGTGACGCCAAAGGGGATCGTGAGAAAGTGGAAGAGTCGGCCGGCTGCTTCATAGTCCACAACCATCCGATTCTTTTCCCCGGTCTGGACGACCAACACTTGCGTTCTCCAGTGGCTGTTGCTGGCCTCGATGATCCCTTCACTCAACAGTCGCTGGACCTCCGACTTGATAAAAGTCATCTCAAGGGAACTGTACCGACTGCTCCTGGTGGCGATGGGCTTACAGTCGGGAGTGAGGTTCGCGAAGAGCGAAGGGGGGGGGGACCTTGAGGGTCGCGAGGCTGCATACCGTGAGGGGGCGGGGGTCGGGCTTCGGTGATTACATTGGAAATCTAATCCGAGCAGTAGGGGGGGTGGGGGGCGCAGAGGTCGGGGAGGACATAGAGCTTAAAACGAGCATACTCTACACCCTGCATCGCGTGATTAGCGATACAGTACCCCCGGATCTGGACCGAATGGGAACCGGAGGAAAGGGAGATTGTTTGTGATGCAGGGTAGGTATTGAGGGAGCGGCGCCTTACCGTGCCGGGGTGGACAAAGCTCTCCGTGCTTCCGAAGTCGAAAAGTCAGGGGGTCTCGTGCCCGTTGACCCGGACGACCATCATTGACTTTTTCAGATGCTCTGGCTGCGACTGGTCAAGGGTGACTGCCCCAAACTGTGGGTAGCCTGTGCGGTCGGCGGTATCACAAGATGGCGGCCCCCATGAGTCGCACGTGTCGGGCTGGGGCGAAGTTGGTGTCCAAGATGGCCACCCCCATTGGTCGCACGTGTCGGTCGGTGCCAGAGCAGGCGGCCAAGATGGCGGCCCCCACGAGTCGCACGAGGCTGATGACGCATCTGAAGGGAGCGTTCCGGGCAGGCACGTAACCACATTGCAAGGTCTGCGGGTCCATGGGTCGGGCCTGGTGGGTTTTTGATTTCTGGGCCTTAGGTCGGCCCAGACAGACTCGAGCGAAGTGTCCCTTTTTCCCACAGTTGCTGCACGTTGCTATGTGGGCTGGGCAACGCTGTTGGGGGTGTTGACCCTGGCCGCAGAAGTAGCACTGCGGTTCCCCGGGCTGGGCCGGCAGGCACGCGGCACAGGCCTGTGACGTAGTCGGGTCCGACGGGGGCCGCGATGATTGTGTCCACAAGGTGTTCGCTGGGCCCGCGGGGAATACACTGAGGCTCTGGTAGGCCACCTCTAATGAGGTAGCTAGCTTTACCGTGTCCCGCAGAACAGAGGTCCCGTTTTCCAGCACGTGCTGCCTGAAGTAATTCGATCGGACCCCAGCCACGTAGGTGTCCTGAATCTGTAGGTTCATGTGTTCCTCCGCTGTCACATCCCGATAACTGAAGTTCCTCGCGAGTAGAGTCAGGGTTTCCAGTACTCGTCCAGCGATTCTCCGGCTCGTTGGTGGCAAGTAGTAAGAAGGTGGCAGGTGAACACCTCGGCTACGGGTTTCACAAAATGTGCCTTGAGGGGTGCGACCGCCGCCTCGTACGTGGCAGCTTGCTCTGTCATCACGGAGATTCGATGGCTCACCCGAGCGTGGAGGAGTCGCAGCTTGCAGGTTTCCGTGGGAGGCATTGTGGAGGAGTTGAGGTAGGCCTCGAAGCAGCAAAGCCAATGTGCAAAGATCTCCTTGGCCTTTGACCCGCGCGCGTCGAGTTCGAGCTTATCTGGCTTTAGAGCGGCTTCCATGGTGCTGTTGATGGTTAATAAATTGTTATACCGTCAGTTCACTGTGAGACCGTGAGAGTGAGTGAACATTAGGCTTTATTAACCATGAACACGCCTGCCAGGGTTGGCTGTACAAATGAGTGCCACCCACAGGTGGTTGGCCTACATATGGCCCCGGTGAGGGCGGAGCCAGAGGCGGAGCCCACCGGCATTCCAGTACAGTACCTGGAAGTAGCTCGTATCACCACTTCCAGGTCAAAGGTAACAATAGATCACATCATTATACAGGCAGCTCATGCATTCGGTGAATACATTCACCACACATTCCCATCGAGGAAGCCCACCAAGTCTGCACTGATCTCCTGAAAGAGAATCCTACCTCGGCCTCTCCCTCACCCTACCCCCGTAACCCCACTGAACCTGCACATCACTGGACACTAAGGGGCAATTTTTAGCATGGCCAATCTGCATAACCTCACATCTTTGGACAGTGGGAGGAAACCTGAGTATCTGGAGAAAACGCACGCAGACACGGGGAGAAAGTACAGACCCCACACGGAATTGAACCCAGGTCTCTGGCACTGTGTGGCAGCAGTGCCACCCATATGGAGTTTTTCATGAATAACCTCAGCCGGTGTGGGCATTGAACCCATGTGGTTGGCCTTGCTCTGCATCACGAGCCAGCTTTCCAGCCAATTGAGATAAATCGAGTAGTCTATAATGCAAAGGAAACACTGCATGAGACACAATGGGCTGGATAACTTCAAAATGTTTTCAGTGTTTGTTGTGATATTGTATGTATGGTGTTGTAGGCAATGGCATGTAGCTCAAAGAAGCTGCACAGTGTCAATACAGGGACATCACCATGTGTAAAGCTGGAGGATAGATAGTGCAGCCTCCACATTAGATGTTCGCTATTACCTGTGATCCTTACTGTCTGTGATTCTGTATCAGTAAAACGCAATATTTATACCTTATGAGTCAGGCATATAGTCAAGTAATCAACCTATTTAACTGTTCGGACCTGGTATGGATCAAGATCTGCAGAGTTGTGTATGTAGCTGTTGCTAGCAATAAATTTCATATAATGCCTGGAGAAAACCATCCTGAATATTGCCAGAATAACATAAGCAAAATACTGCGGACGCTGGAATCTGAAACCCCCCCCCCCCCCAGATATTACCAGAAAAGCTCAGCAGATCTGGCAGCAGCTGTAGGGAGAGAAACCTTGTCATCTCAGTATCTCACTCAGGATACGTAGCGTACAGACAGATCCATTGAGGTCCCCATCAACACCCTGAACATTTATAGTAGCAGCAGCCCTCAAGCCACCATGACAATGTTACAGCCCTCAGGACTCAATATTCAGTTCAACTACTTTAGACTGTGACACTTCTCCTCCATCTTAACCCCCTCTGTTTTTATATCTCATACACTTTTGGTCTCAATGGAAAAACCCTATCCCCGCGCCCCCCCCACCCCCCAACCTGCCCCCGCCACTCCCTGCCACACCTGATCATCTGTCTCTTATTCTTAATGTTTTCGACATCTTTGCTACAATCTCTCCCGACTACAGTTTACTATCCAACACATTCCCCTTTCTTTTAGCTCCGATGAAGAGTGAAGTGGACTCGAAGCATTAACTCTCTTTTCTCTCCCTACAGTTGCTGCCTGACCTGAGATTTCCGGCATTCTGCGTTTTCGTTTCAGATTCCAGCAGCCGCAGTATTTTGTTTATGTTATTGTGACAATGTTGATGGTGATTTCCTCAATTCCCCAGCCTCTTGTACATCTCCCAATTCCTTCACCCACCACTGGTGGCCATCTCTTCAGCTGCCCGGGCTCCAAGCTCTGGAATCACCTGCCTCAACCTCGCTGCTTCCCTCACCCTCTCCTCTTTGACCAGGTGCCCGAATATCTTATTGCGGGTTCGCTGTCGGACTTTGTTTGATAGCATCCATTTCTTTATATTAAAGATGCTACACAATGCAAGTTGTCGCTGTAAACTCTTAGGGTTGCATCTTCCAACCCCCCCCACTGCCGGGATTGTTCCCGTACCAGCCTCCCCGGACAGGCGCCGGAATGTGACGACTAGGGGCTTTTCACAGTAACTTCATTGAAGCCTACTTGTGACAATAAGCGATTTTCATTTCATTTCATTCATAATGGGCTTTTGGCCGTGACCTCAGTGTGGTGCTGTGCAATTCTGCAGATTTTCTGTTTAAGCTTAAATATTAACATCTGTAACTTTGTTTCAGAGTGCCCACAGAAGCAGGGCTGTGCCCCTTAAACCAAACTTGCAGAAGCTCGGCAAACAAAAACAGATTTCCTGTTCTTTCAGCGTCCCAGCTCATTATCCACACATATGATGTATTATTTTTCCATCTGCGGCCACCTGCCAATTATAATTTTAGCACAATACTCATTATTTGTGCTCACTGTGTTTCTCCAGAGACAGACCAGTGTTTCTGAAGAAGCAGCAAGATCTGGGATTGCAGGTCCTGGGCTGCACGTTGGACCTTTCCACCACTGGGGCAAGAAGTGCTCTGGAAAAAGTTCAGCTCCCCACAGATACTGACAATTCGATAGATCTTAAAGAATGTAACAGATCCCGTCGAATCGGCAATAAACACACACTGGCAATATTATCAAGCAAAAAAATGCACCTAATGTGAGAAATAAAATTGTTCAGAATCAACTGGATTATCAGATAAATAAAGATTCAATTCTTGCTGTTTTTTTTGCCAATCATTAAATCAGTTTCCTTTGGTTCTTGACCCTTCCATCAATGGGTTATAAATAAGGAGAATATGGTGCCTAACATGTGGTTCACACACAAACCACATTATATATTAAGATGTGTCTCAGGCTGTGAGAGTCATTCACTGTTCAGAGGATATTTCATTAACATGCAGAACACAGGTTCCACTGTGTAACTGGCAGCCTGATTTAAAATTCATTGTTACTGTGCAGGTTTCCTGCATGTGGAGGAACATTGCAATGAAAGGGAGGTGGGAGCTGGCAGCTCCACAATGCAAGTGTATTTCTCAGCACTGTGTGGGCCATGAGCAACACTATTGCTCCATCTCGGCCTAACAAGGAAGCGTTTGGCTGCCCCTCTCCTGATTGCCAACCAATTTCCCATTGCAGTATCTCTCCGCACTTCACCTCACACTGTTTCTCTCTCATTGCAATCTCTCTATCCCCACCTCACTGTGGCCTCTCACCCACCTCTCCACATTGCAGCTACTCTGTTTTCTTTATTTTCTTTCTCTCTCTCACCCTCCATTTCAGCTTCCCCACCCCCCTCCCCCAGCCCGCCATGCTGTCCTCTCCTTTCCCTTCCACTTGTGGTCTCTCTCCCCTTCTCATTGTGGCCTTTCAAACTCCTCCCCATCACAGTCTTTCTCCTACATCCCAATAGTCGTCTGCATTCCCCACCCCATCGTGGCCTCTCTCACCTTTCCTACTGCAGCCCCTCTTTCTTCTGCCTATCGCAGTCTCTACCCAGCATTCCCCAATCCTTCACCTTCCTCCCGTCAAATCTCTCACTGAAAGTCTCAGGTTGAAAGATCCTACTGGTTTACCCTCTTTCCCATTGGCCAGTTTGTCAATCTGGTTGGCTGCCTGATGGGAAATGGGTCAATTAAGCGATACCAGGATTCTGCCATTGCATTTGACCAAACCTGCCCCTCCCCAGCCTGGGTTCTCGAGGCATTTTCAGCCTCCTCCTCATCCTGCACACCTGCCTTTTAAATTCTGGGATCTTGTGAGGTGAGGAGAGATGCAGAGTTTAGCAAGAGATTGGAATTCAGGCTATTGGAACTGGGTGAGGGGAACAATGAAAAAATGGGAAGGCCAAGAATGGATTCGGCCACCTGAGAGTCTGGAGAGTGGTGGTTAAATCAGGGAGATGGACACGATGCATTACAGGAGGAAAGAAAGGGACATTGGGAATGGGAGCCAAGAGATTGGGTTTTGGCAAGAGTGATTTGTTTGCGAAATTTGGAATCAGTAGCTCATTTTGAAATGTGCTGAATCTTTTAATCCTTTTAAAGATGTTATTTAGATCACTCTTTCCAAAGTGAAGGAAATTCAAACCAATATGGTGAAAGTAAGTAAAATCGCCATAGTCTCAAATGGCCATAGGCTGCCCTCTCCTTTGAGGGAGAGAACTGACTGGTGGTGATTTAACCTGAGGATCAAGGGGCAAGCTTGAGAAGGTGGGGCCTTCATGATAACATTAACTGGTATGGGAATTGAACCCACGTTGTTCGACTCACCCTGCATAACAAACTAGCTGCCCAGCCAACTGAGCTAAACCTGCCCTCAATGGGCCAAATATGATGTCACTTGACCTCATAATTTAACCTTTTAAGTGCTCAAATGCTTGTAATGAGTTTGTAACCCCTCCAAGGACAATACATAATTCTTGGGATTTGGTGTCTGTGAAGATATGTGAACTACCATCTGTGTATATAATATAATAACCAAACTGTATGTAAATATTAGTGCCTGTATGTATACATTACAATTCTAGCATCTAACCACAGGTGGCGTGACGAAAGGAGAATGTTACTGGAACACAGACACATGTGAGGCAGAACATGGATAGCAGGCATCGTGCCCAGTTGCATATCAAGTAGCTCCTCAGTTAAGAATAATTAGTACTAGTTAATCATAGTTATTTGCATTTAGCCGTAGTATCCAACTGTAATCATAGTAGACATAGAAACCCTTTGGTTTTTTAAAATTAGTTAATAAACAGTTTTGTTAATTTACAAAGCCGTATGTTCTCTGATCACTTCAACCACAAAGATAATGTATCGGCATCCGTGCATACAGAGAGTATTACATGGTACCACGGAGTGAGTGTCAAATGAGTGCAGTCAGGAAAAACTAGTTACGACAAGAAAAACTGAAAAGGACAATTGGAGGCACGACAGGTAAGAGATCGGCTGCAAAACTCGAGATGACCAGGTGAAGTGAGATGGAAGCACTCAGGACTCTTGGCCCACTCCTCACGACTGGTAATGTAGACACCAACTGGAATGCTTTTAAACACCAATTTACTCTTTGTGTGGAGGCCCAGAGACTCCAGGAGGCCTCAGATCACAGGAAAATAGCCCTACTGATGACTTAACTGATCTAACACATTCCAATTTGACAGGAAAAGCTACGATGAGATAATAAACACAGATGCAAAGTTTGCACAGGCTCCGAATGATAAATCCGATCAACAGGCTAGTCTTCCACAGACAGGGAACAGAAAAGAGGATTCCACTGAGCGGATGATGGACCAAGAAGATACAGGTGCCTTCGAGGGACTGAAACAATGCGCAACTTTCATGTCGGAAGTCGACAAGCACAAGAGAATTTTCAAAGGAAAACCAGCAAACAGTTTCAAAACAAAACTGGTGAGCGATTTCAATGGAAAAGCAGCAGAAGCTTTTAAAAGAAAAGCAGAGACGTCTGACAGTGATTTCACTGGGAGAAGGTTGGAAGCAAGGCAGAAACATCAGTCTGGGAAGGTGAAACACAAAAAAGGATGGATCCGAAGAGGACAAAAGAAACTTTGAAAAGCTCAAAGATAAATCAGGGCAGCACAGTAGCACAAGTGGATAGCACATTTAAAATTTACATCCATACAATTTGATCCATTTAAAATTCATGTATCTGCTAATAGTTTGTTTGCGCATGTCGGAGATTTAACAATCATCTTGAAACAGAGGAGGATGTGATGATATATGAACTATCATCTGTGTACATAATATAATAACCGAACTGTATATGAACATTAGTGCCTGTTTGTATACATTACAATTCTAGCATCTGACCACAGTTGGAGTGATGACAGGAGAACATTACTGGAACACAGACATGTGTGAGGCAGAACGTGAATAGTAGGAGTGGATAGCAGAAAGACGACTTCACAGAAATCCAAGAGACAGCAAGGCCCTTGGTGTTCTTGGGTTCTTGCACCAGTTGGATGGGGAGAAGGGTAAAGCTATTGAATATTTTGAAAAGGCTTTGGAGTTTGATCCAGCCAATTAAGAATATCTAAGTGCTGTTGGTGAATTAAAATAATAACATTATCAAATCTCTTTACAAACAGTTGCTTGGTAGTAAAGAACTTGAATGTTGCAGAAAAAAGAGACATGTTGCTGAAGCTTTTTGTTTTGCACTCATCAGGACAAAAGCAAAAATGCCAAATCTCAAAAGATTGCAACAATGTATCCTCCACATATTTGAGCAGTGCATCTTTTTATTTCACGATTGGAAGCTTGGGGAGATGTTGCTACCTCTATGGAAACCCCTCAGCCAAGCAGAATTGACTTGGGAACCGATCAACAACTTTTTCTCCAATAGTGTAAATATAATAGTATATGGTCTAAAATTTTGTTTTCTTGCATTTTCCCAAAAGAGTGCTGATGTGCTATCAATTGTACTAAAGACACGAATGGGTACAAGAGAGGCTTTATTACAGTTAGATGTTTATCAACTGACTGCAGCTGGTAGATTGGCTGCTCAGGAGAACTCATCCATATTTATACGGCTCCTTGTGGCAGGGGCTACCAGCGAACCTGTAGTACAGGTACTGCTGTACAGCCCCTAATACAAGCACACACACAATTACTCAGTGGATCACCACAAGTGCAAAGCAAAATGTTTCAGGAAAGGCTGATGTCAGGCGGGAAAAACAGCTTTGAGGCCATCAACAACAATGGCGGTTTTTTCCACCATATAATCCAGGGCTTAGAAAAAAAACTGCAGTCATGCGTTCCACAATATATCGCTGGTGGGCGGCCTCTGATTCAGCCCCCGTGCCATCATGTTAGTGACTCGAAGACTAGGCGCCATTTTATAAAGGCCACCCCAGCACACAGCGAGAAAACTAGAAAACAGTCTTCACCAAGATGCATCCCCTGGTATCAAGCTGGCATCAAGCTAGCATCAAGTACTATCTGGCACTAGACCTGGCACTACTCCGGCACGTCCAGGCATTATTCTGGCACTAGCCTGGCAAGATCCTCTCCGCCCTGAAAGCTGCATTCAGTCCCGGGTTCCCCAGGGAGTACTACTCACCAGGTGCATGCCTGGCCCGTATATTTCCTTTCATAAAAATACCATCACATGAAGATCTTTTTGGTTACAGACCCCCTTCCATGTTATAATAATTCCAGGATAGAAAATCGCCAGATCGCTTTCTGTCTAAAATTTAGAAACACAGAAAATAGCTGCAGGAGTAGGCCATTCGGCCTTTTAAACCTGCACCACGATTCACTATGATCATGGCTGATCATCCAAATTCAGTATCCCACTCCCGCTTTCTCTCCATACCCCTTGATTCCTTTAGCCACAAGGGACACATCAAGCTTCCTCTTGAATATATCCAACAAACTGGCCCCAATAGCTTTCTGTGGTAGAGAATTCGACAAGTTAACAACTCTCTGAGAGAGGAGGTTCTTCCTCATCTCAGTCCTGAATGGCTTATGCCTTATTCTTAGGCTGTGACCCCCTAGTTCTGGACATCGCCAACATTGGGATCATTCTTCCCACACCTCACCTGTCCAGTCCCATCAGGATTTTTTATGTTTCTCTACAATCCCTTCTCATTCTTCTAAACTCCAGTGAGTACAAGCCCAGCCGATCCGGTCTTTCTTCATCTGTCAGTCCTGCCATCCCGGGAATTAGTCTGGTGAACCTTCGCTGAACACCCTCAATACCAAGAATGTCCTTCCTCAAACTAGGAGACCAAAAATGCACACAATACTCAAGGTGTGGCCTCACCAAGGCCTTGTATAACTGCAGCAAGACATCCCTATTCCTATACTAAAATCCTCTTTTTATCGTATAATTAAGCATTTGTAGATACTAGTCCCCTCTGATTCTCTGGGGAAGATTCTCACATGAGTCTCCCTGAACTGCATCATACCCATCACCAGAGGTCTTCTTCCAGACATCCAATATGGTCCCTGACCAACTGGGGAACTATCAATATGATCTTTGTCACTTGACAAATTCATGAAAGGTTTCTGGAAAAATGCAAAGAGCTCTGTTGAGCGTTGCCTTTAAGATGTGACTATATACATTACTAAAAAGGCAACAATGTATGTATAGTATGTTCCAGTTTTAGTTTCACTTTTACCAAAGACAGCTTATAGTGCTGCAAGCTATGGAACAATTTAAGACTGTTTGATGTGCCTAGTTTTAATAAATGATCCCAGAATGTGTTTACTCAGTCCTTTATGAGTGATCGGTGCCTTGTGTCTTATACAACAAATAATCTTGACATATCGTTATAAGAACACAACAAAATCTACATGACCTTTCTTGATCTGCCAAAGGCATTTGACAAATTAACCGTGAAGCCCTTTGTTAAGTTTTCCAGAAACTTGGATGTCCAGCAAAATTTGTAAAATTCCTGCCAATCTTGCATGATGGTAAGACAACATCTGTCCTTTGTAATGATTAGAGGCAGAGACCTTTCACATCTGGAATGTCAGCAATGCTATGTGATTGCAGCAACCTCCATCACTATCTACTTCTGCCTGGTCATGGAACACATTTATGATGAAATTCCAAGGGTTCATTATTGAGCTTCTACCTGACAGGAAGATTTTTTCAGCCTTATTGGTAAGCTGACCTACCAGCATATCCACAATACAAAATTGAAACAAGTGCATAGTTGTGGCCCATACTGCAAGCAGCATTCAGACCGTGGCCGGGATTCTCCGCTACTCGGTGGGACGGGGGTCCCGGCGTGTTGGAGTGGCGTTTCCGCACCTTTAGGGGCCAAGCCCTCACATTGAGGGGCTAGGCCCGCGCCGGAGTGGTTCCCACTCCACCGGCTGGCGTGAATGGCCTTTGGCGCCATGCCAGCCGGGGCCGAAATGACTTCGCCGGCCGGCGTAGGTCCGCGCATGCACCGGAGCATCAGCGGCTGCTGACATCATACCATCGCATGCGCAGGGGAGGGGATCTCTTCCGCCTCCACATGGTGAAGACCATGGCGAAGGCGGAAGAAAAAGAGTGCCCCCACGGCATAGGCCCGCCCGCCAATCGGTGGGCCCCGATTGTGGGCCAGGCCACCGTGGGGGCACCCTCATGGTCCTTTCATCCCCGGCTGCTGTGGCACCAAAGGCCGTTCACGCCAGCCGGCGGAGTCGAAACTACTCCGGCGCGGGCCTAGCCCCTCAATGTGAGGGCTTGGCCCCTAAAGGTGCAGAGACTTCTGCACCTTTGGGGCGTCCCAACGCCGGAGTGGTTCATGCCACTCCGACACGCCGGGACCCCCCGCCCCGCCAGGTAAGGGGCAATCCTGGCCCATGTCTTCAACTCTGCATAGAAAACGATGGGCCTTCCATGCAACATCAGCAAGATCACGATTAGCCACCAGTATCCCTCCCCGGAACAAGTACTTCCTACTCCAGCTATCAGCGTTGATGGGAGACCTTAGAAATTTTTGAACACTTCCAAGATCTGGGCAGCTACCTTTCTCAAACGGTTACCATCCAACATGAGATGCAGCACACAGTCAGCTGTGTCAGCACAGTTTAGCAAACATTGCACAACTTGGTCTTCAACAAGAGGTCCGTCTAAGAGGACAAAGGCATCGGTCTCCATTGTTGTTGTTGACACCAGCAACTGAGGAACAACTGGGTCCAGAGGCATGTCATCTTGGGGATGTTCATTCAACCCATAGACGTTTTCTGCTAACATTTCCTGGGTGACTATTCAAATGAGTAAATCAAACTCTCAAAGTCTCTGACACAAACTCCGATTTGGGGGCTTTTTCAGGGGTTTGCAGTGGAGTCAGGGAATTGTCCATCACAAGTTCAAACTTTCTGTGCAATTCCCAGAGAATCATAGTGTCAGGACTTCCACAACGATGATGGGTGCGAGAGGGACCCTGGCTTCCTTCGTGGGATAGAGGGGCAACTATAGTGAGCTCGAGAATCTCTGACATCCTCTGGAGCTGGAACACGTGGATGCTCACAAGTGTCCGCACCACGGAGTTGATTCCCTGAACCATAGAGTGCATGCCACAAGCCATTGAATGAACATCCCGTGGCATGTAGTGCATTTTCTACACCAAGGTCTCCACTGCGTCTGCAACATTACAGTGTTGATTTGGTTACCTCAGAATGCTGGCACAATCTCCTTCAACAAAATGTGATGGGACTCCTCCAGTCAGCCTTGCAATCTGAAGAGTGATATGCACATTCCTTCCTGCTACTCCTGACTCTGCCCTTGGAGCTCCAGCAACTGAGGAACAACTGGGTCCAGAGGCATGTCATCTTGGGGATTATCAGAGCCCTGGCCTCCAGGTTGAGTGCCCGATCCCTGGGACGTCCCGTCCTCCATCTGGTGTGGCTCAGAAGAAGTGTGGTGTTCACCAGTTTGTTACCCCAAAGCCTCCTCAGACAAAGGAAGGAGATTCAAGTCGGCCACCTCTTAACTCCCACTTTATATGGTCAGTCTGAGGGCTGTAGTGGGGCAGACTTTGACTGCTCCACAAAATATCATACCCCTTTGGCTGACAAATCATTGACCGACAACTCTGAAATGCTGCTGTTTTGTTCCAAGCTCAAGTCAGCAACTTTGGCCCATTATCTCTCATTGCTGCCGTGGTCTTAGGCCTGTTACCTCACATGTTTTACTTGTTTCCAGGGTAACAGTTCTAAACATCCTACTGACAGCCAAGTGATTTCCTTATCTAATGACCACAGCTGGATAAATAAATAATGTGCCAGTAATTTCTGTTGGCAATTTCACATTTTGTTAATTGCATTAAGGGCAGAATGCATCCTGTACCCAACAGTTTTGTAAAACAGGTTTTAAGTTAATTTGTGCCAACTTCCTATCCCTGCCTTGACCAGTTTAGTTATTGTCTATTTGCTATTTGTTTTAGTTACTGTATAGTTGTTTGTTTAACACTTGTTTGCTCATTTGAAGAGACGATAGACGGCATGGGCTCCTTCTGCACTGTAACGATTATGTGATAATAAATTTTAAAATCATGTCAAGATAGAAAATGATACGTATCAAAAATATATGGAATACAATGAATACAGTACATTGGAGGTTACAAAAAAGGTAAAGGGTGGGTCTCTCTACATCACACTGGGTGGCCGACTCTGATTAAGCCACCCTGCCATCAACTTCTTTTTTTATATAAATTTGGAGTACCCAATTATTTTTTTTCTCAATTAAGGGGCAATTTAGCGTGGCCAATCCACCTAACCTTGCACATCTTTGGGTTGTGGGGGTGAAACCCACGCAGACACGGGGAGAATGTGCAAACACCACATGGATAGTGACCCAGAGACGGGATCGAACTCGGGTCCTCAGCGCCATAGGCAACAGTGCTAGCCATTGTGCCGCATGCCGTTCTTGCAGCTTCTTTTTTTGAAGATTGGGGCGCCATTTGTAAAGGCTGCCAGAAATTTACTTGGAACATCCCACCGCACCCCTACCCACGCTCCCATCACGCAACCCCCACACGGCATTGTATCCTGCGACTGCCTGGGCACTGACCCCTGCCCTACATTTCCTCCCGTGATTGCCCAGGCATTGCACACCGTCCCCTGGCACTGTGGCAGTTTATTCATGCTTTTATGTCAGTGTGACGTGACCTCGGGAGATTTCTGCTCCTGTCCCCGAGCACATTCGGCGAAAGAGTGTAAAATCCCAGCCAGGTGATACATTCACATGTCAGGGGCGCTCTAATCCAAGGGATATGGTCATATGTCAGGAGCGTGTAATCCAGGGAATACAATCAGATGTCAGGGACGTGTTTCCAAAAATAGCAATTCGACGTGCAACCAGCCATCTGTTTCTGGTGGTGTTGCTTGTGGTAAGAATGTGGGAAGTACAACTTTTTGTTCTGCCTCTAATAGTGCTGCAGAATCTTTAACACCCAACTGAACCACTACAAAAGCCGATGCTGGCTTGATTTAACACCTGAGCAATGTAATGAAGGGAGATTTTCAGCCGGATGAGAATTCAACATCCGGGGCTGGTTTTGCACAGGGCCAAATAGCTGGCTTTTAAAACAGACCAGGCAGCCCAGCAGCACGGTTCAATTCCCGTACCAGCCTCCCCGAACAGGCGCCAGAATGTGGCGACTAGGGGCTTTTCACAGTAACTTCATTTGAAGCCTACTTGTGACAATAAGCGATTTTCATTTCATTTTTTCATTTCATCGGCCTGAATTTTACAGGGTGCAGTCGTCATATCCTAACCCCACACCCCAGCTAAAGGTTCAAGAGGAGCTAACACTGAAACAATTTAACACTGGTAGCAGCATTAATTATCTTGAGACTTCACACTTCACTCGGAAGGAGGTCCCACCTGAGAGAGCAGCCAGTCCATTGACAGGCCAGCAGCTCTGTAGACTCAGCAGTGTCAGGTTTGAGTGGAGCCAATGCTGGGACTACAGGCAGTCTCGGTGAGGAGGGGCCTACAGAGCAGAATGAGAAGGTGATGTACTGGGCAAAACCAATAGGCGATTGAGTACTTCAACCAGAGCTCCTCTTCATCCCATTGAGCATGGAGGTGGTTGAGATTCACTGTTCATTTTGTGAGGAACTTAAATGTCCTCCAGATAGTATATCAACTAACAGAAATGAGAAAAGTGTAAGCACAGACAAAGGTTATGAAGTAAATCCCTTTATTTTGCTGACATAATCAATGTGTTACCAGAGGTTTCAGGGCCATTGAGTACTGAGTCAGGACCAGCGCTTATATGATAAAACTAGATGGAGGGGCTGGAAAATAATTCAGTTAGTCTGAGCTGAATTTTGATGGGCTTTTTTCTCTTCCAGTGACCAAGAGAAGGATTTGTTGAAAGAGAAGCTTGAACAGCTTCAATGTCACTTCACATGGGGGCCACAGAAAGGAAACATTGACTTGGATGACATGAAGCAAAGATTAAAAGATTCAGTTCAGACAAATGTGAAATTTCAACCCAGGTTTTACAACCAACTCGCTTTTGTAAACTGTCTGCAAGGAAACTGTGAGGAGGCGATTCAAAACTTAAAGGAAGCTGAAAAGTTCCTGAGGGAAAATCATGAAGATGAATTTGATAAAAGAATCGTCATCACCTATGGAAACTATGCCTGGATATATTATCACATGGGACAACTGACAGAGGCTCAGTCCTACCTCGACAAACTGGAGAGGATCTGTAAACAATTTCCCGAAGCCTCTCGGTACACAGCAATGATACCTGAAGTATACGGGGAGAAGGGTTGGTCACTGTTAAAGTCTTGTTCTCAATATTATGAAGAAGCAAAGGAATGTTTCAAAAAGGCTGTGGAGAAAGTTCCAGATAATATTGAATGGAATGTTGGATATGCGATTGTTCTTTCTCGTCTGGAACATATTTCTGGAACCACAGAGAGTCGTGGACCCACTGAGTCAATGAAGCAGTTTAGACGTGTGCTGGAGTTTGATCCAAATCATGGTGAAGCCATGGTGCTGTTAGCTCTAAAATTACAACACTCCAATCAAAGTGAGGAAGCGATAGAATTAGTTGAAAAAGCGTTGCAGAAGTCCCCTGATCTCCCACGTGTGCTGCGCTATGCAGCAAAATTTTACAGATTAAAAGGAGATGTGGAAAAAGCTGTGGAGCTGTTGAAGAAAGGATTGGAAATCACCCCACACTCTACCTTCCTGCACCATCAAATAGGCGTGTGTTACAGAAATAAATTATTATTCTTGAATAAAAATTCATGTAGCAAAAGATCTGATGAACCTGCTTTTCAACAGAGAGCTGAACTGATTGAACTGTGTAAGTATCATTTTAAAAAGGCTTTTGAACCTCGCCCATTAACATTTATTAGGGCACAGCTGCATTTTGCCAGAATCTGTTCATTAAATGAAGAATATCAAAATGTCGAGGAGATTTACAATAATCTCCTGAGATTGGAAGATATACGTCCTGAAAATAAGCAGGCAATATGTTTGGATGCTGGATTATTTGAACTACATCAGAAAAATTCGGAATCAAACGCCATCACCCGTTTTCTAGAAGGAATGAAAGTCGATTATAACTCAACGGAAGGAAAAAAGTGCTGTGAGAACTTGAAGTCAATATCAGAAAGACAAATTCGCAGGAATCCAAGAAACAGCAAGGCCCATGGTGTTCTTGGCTTAATGCACCAACTGGATGGGAAGAAGCGCGAGGCTGTTGAAAGCTTTGAAAAAGCCTTGGAGTTGGACCCTGACAATGAAGAATATCTAAGTGCTCTTTGTGAATTGCGCCTTTCCATCTCGGTCAACAATGACTTTCCCAACGAACACTGAACTGAAAGATGAATTAACACTCTCTAATCCTAGACAGTCTCTGGTGCCTACTTAACTTACATTCTGCTGAGTTTTTTTTTATGGACCATGTTATGGAGATAATTTTGAAATTATCTCATTGTAATTATTCTAAATCTCTGTGTTTCATTCAGGAATATTGACCCCACTGATGAACTAAACAAATAATATTTATTCTGTTCTCCCAAGAGTTGTTGCTGGTATGGAAAGGTGGAGAGGGAGGGAAGACTAAAGGATATAAAAATAGGTTAAAACGGGCTAAAGAGAATAAAGCACAATGGCAGCAGATATTGATTTTCTAAACAGAGATTTAATTTATATAATCAAAAGTTGTATGTCAATAAAATGAAAGCATGGCTAAGATTTGATTTGCGTGGTTGATCAGTGTGAATGCTGACAGTTTGGTTAGTACAGAACATGGTGGGGATAAAATCTGCTGGATCATTCCTGACAGTCAAAGAACAAAGAACAAAGAAAATTACAGCACAGGAACAGGCCCTTCGGCCCTCCCAGCCTGCGCCGATCCAGATCCTTTATCTAAACCTGTCTCCTATTTTCTAAGGTCTACTTCCCCCTGTTCCCACCCGTTCATATACCTGTCTAGATTCCTCTTAAATGATGCTATCGTGCCCGCCTCTACCACCTCCGCTGGTAAAGCGTTCCAGGCACCCACCACCCTCTGCGCAAAAAACTTTCCACGCACATCTTCCTTAAACTTTCCCCCTCTCACCTTGAAATCGTGACCCTTTGTAACTGACACCCCCACTCTTGGAAAAAGCTTGTTGCTATCCACCCTGTCCATACCTCTCATAATTTTGTATACCTCAATCAGGTCCCCCCTCAACCTCCGTCTTTCCAACGAAAACAATCCTAATCTACTCAACCTTTCTTCAGAGCTAGCACCCTCCATACCAGGCAGCAACCTGGTGAACCTCCTCTGCACCCTCTCCAAAGCATCCACATCCTTCTGGTAATGTGGCGACCAGAACTACACGCAGTATTCCAAATGTGGCCTAACCAAAGTCCTATACAACTGTAACATGACCTGCCTATTCTTGTACTCAATACCCCGTCCGATGAAGGAAAGCATGCTGTATGCCTTCTAGACCACTCTATCAACCTGCGTTGCCACCTTCAGGGTACAATGGACCTGAACTCCCAGATCTCTCTGTACATCAATTTTCCCCAGGACCCTTCCACTGACCATGTAGTCCGCTCTTGAATTTGATCTTCCAAAATGCATCACCTCGCATTTGCCTGGATTGAACTCCATCTGCCATTTCTCTGCCCAACTCTCCAATCTATCTATATTTTGTTGTATTCTCTGACAGTCCTCCTCGCTATCTGCAACTCCACCAATCTTAGTATCATCTGCAAACTTGCTAATCAGACCACCTATACCTTCCTCCATGTCATTTATGTAGATCACAAACAACAGTGGTCCGAGCACGGATACCTGTGGAACACCACTAGTCACCCTTCTCCATTTTGAGACACTCCCTTCCACCACTACTCTATCTCCTGTTGCACAGCCAGTTCTTTATCCATATAGCTAGTACACCCTGAACCCCATACGACTTCACTTTTTCCATCAACCTGCCATGGGAAACCTTATCAAACGCCTTACTAAAGTCCATGTATATGACATCTACAGCCCTTCCCTCATCAATTAACGTTGTCACTTCCTCAAAGAATTCTATTAGGTTTGTAAGACATGATCTTCCCTGCACAAAACCATGCTGCCTTTCACTGATAAGTCTATTTTCTTCCAGATGTGAATAGATCCTATCCCTCAGTATCTTCTCCAACAGTTTGCCTACCACTGACGTCAAGCTCACAGGTCTATAATTCCCTGGATTTTCCTTGCTACCCTTCTTAAATAAAGGGACAACATTAGCAATTCTCCAGACATCACCCGTGCTCAAGGATGCTGCAAAGATATCTGTTAAGGCCCCAGCTATTTCGACCCTTGCTTCCCTCATAACCTGGGATAGATCCCATCCGGTCCTGGGGACTTGTCCACCTTAATGTCTATTAGAATACCCAAAATTTCCCCTTTCCGTATGACAACTTGACTTAGAGTATTTAAACATCCATCCCTAGCCTCAACATCCATCTTGTCCATCTCCTTTGTGAATACCGATGCAAAGTACTCATTAAGAATCTCACCCATTTCCTCTGAGTCCACACATAAATTCCCTCTTTTGTCTTTGAGTGGGCCAATCCTTTCTCTAGTTACCCTCTTGCTCCTTACATACGAATAAAGGGCTTTGGGATTTTCCTTAACCCTGTTAGCCAAAGATATTTCATGACCCCTTTTAGACCTCTTTATTGCGCGTTTGAGATTCGTCCTACTTTCCCGATATTTCTCCAAAGCTTCATCAGTTTTGAGTCGCCTCAATCTTAAATATGCTTCCTTTTTCATCTTAGCTAGTCTCACAATTTCACCCGTCATCCATGGTTCCCTAATCTTGCCATTTCTATCTCTCATTTTCACAGGAACATGTCTGTCCTGCACTCTAATCAACCTCTCCTTAAAAGACTCCCACATTTCAAATGTGGATTCACCCTTAAACATCTGCTCCCAATCCACATTCCCTAGCTCCTGCCAAATTTTGTTATACTCTACCTTTCCCCAATTTAGCGCACTTCCTTTCGGACCACTCTTGTCCTTGTCCATGAGTATTCTAAAACTTACGGAATTGTGATCACTATTCCCAAAGTAATCACCGACTGAAATATCAACCACCTGGCCGGGATCATTCCCCAATACCAGGTCCAGTATGGCCCCTTCCCGAGTTGGACTATTTACATACTGCTCTAAAAAAATCTCCTGGATGCTCCTTACAAACTCTGCTTCATCTACGCCTCCAACACTACACAAATCCCATTCAATGTTGGGGAAGTTAAAATCTCCCATCACAACCACCCTATTGCTCCTACATTTTTCTATAATATGTCTACATATTTGTACCTCTACTTCATGCTCACTTTTGGGAGGCCTGTAGTAAAGTCCCAACAATGTTACTGCACCCTTCCTATTTCTTAGCTCGACCTATATTGCCTCAGTGCTCGAATTCTCCATCGTGCCCTCCTTAATCACAGCTGTGATATAATCTCTGACGAGTAATGCAACTCCTCCACCCCTTCTACCTCCCTCTCTATCCCTCCTGAAGCATCTATACCCTGGGATATTCAGTTGCCAGTCTTGCCCTTCCCTCAACCAAGTCTCAGTAATACCAATAACATCATATTCCCAGGTACTGATCCAAGCCCTAAGCTCATCTGCCTTACCTGCTACACTTCTCGCATTAAAATAAATGCACGTCAGACCACCTGTCCCTTTGCGTTCATCATCTCTTCCCTGTCTACTCTTCCCCTTAGTCACACAGAGTTTATTATCTCGTACCTTACTGGCTTTAGTTGCTGCCTCTTTACTGACCTCTAACTTCCTAATCTGGTTCCCATCCCCCTGCCACATTTGTTTAAAACCTCCCCAACAGTGTTAGCAAAAGCACCCCCTAGGACATTGGTTCCAGTCCTGCCCAGGTGTAGACCATCCGGTTTGTAATGGTCCCACCGCCCCCAGAACCGGTCCCAATGTCCCAAATATCTGAACCCCTCCCTCCTGCACCATCTCTCAAGCCACGTATTCATTCTGACTATTCTTGAATTTCTACTCTGACTGTCCCGTGGCACTGGTAGCAATCCTGATGTTACTACCTTTGAGGTCCTACGTTTTAAACTTATCTCCTATCTCCCTAAATTCTGATTGTAGGACCTCATCCTTTTTTTTTACCTATATCGTTGGTGCCTATATGCACCACGACAACTGGCTGTTCACCCTCCCCCTTCAGTATGTCCTGCAGCCGATCGGAGACATCCCTGACCCGAGCACCCGGGAGGCAACATACCATTCGGGAGTCTCGTTTTCGACCACGGAAACGCCTATCTATTCCCCTTACAATTGAATCCCCTATGACTATAGCCCTGCCAGTCTTTTTCCCGCCCTTCTGTGCAGCAGAGCCAGCCACGGTGCCATGAGCCTGGCTACTACTACCTTCCCCTGGTAAGTCATCTCCCCCAACAGTATCCAAAATGGTATACCTGTTTTGGAGGGAGATGACCGCAGGGGACACCTGCACTGCCTTCCTGCTCTTTCTCTGCCTTTTGGTCACCCATTCCCTGTCTCCCTTACCAATCCTAATTTGCAGTGTGACCAACTCACTGAACGTGCTATCCATGACCTCCTCAGCATTGCGGATGCTCCAAAGTGAGTCCACCCGCAGCTCCAGAGCCATCATGCGGTCTAACAGGCGCTGCAGCTGGACACACTTCCCGCACATGAAGGAGTCAGGGACATCGGCCATGTCCCTGAACTCCCACATTGAGCACGAGGAGCATAACACGGGTCTGGGATCTCCTGCCATTTTTACCCTTTACCTTAACTGACTACAAACTATACTTTCAAATAATTAATAAGTCGGTAATGTTTACGTTCTGTCACCATTTGGTGAACACATTTCATCTTGGCACCACAGAGGAACTTGTACACAACCTACAAAGGGAGACTGCGGGCTAAGGGAAGACACAATAGAGGCAGGTAAAATAAGTAGATATTAAATTAGATGAATATTAATTATATTTTATGATTATAGACACAGATATATGTCAACAATTCTTGCCCTTTGGAACCTAACCAACAAAACACAGTTTACATTTATAAAACATATTCATAGTGCCCAAGCCACTTTGCAGGAGTGTTATGAAGCAAAATTAGTTACCAAGACATGTAAAGTGATATTAGGGCACAGAGGTTAAACTTGGTCAGTGGCAAGTAGTAAAGTGGAGCTTAAATGAAGAAAGAGAGATAGAGATGGGGAAAGGTTTAGGGAGGTGTAACAAGGGACGAGTGACCACGAGGAAGCAATGACAGATAAGGAACAAAAGAATTTAATACATTTACTCAACATACGCACTGCTCCCCAAAGGGTTGCCCAGGTTGGAATACCCTTGTCCCAGGGTAGCCCCACCTCCTCATTGGGGGATATCATACTCAGCTGAGGCCACGGGGAACCTGATGGTATAGACCCCGTCCCCATAAAGATTTCTGGCTGCCCTGAAACCCTGGAGACCTCCACTTTGGGGTTTGGCTCCACATAATCTTGGATATTGCCTCAAAGAAGGTCGTCCAGAACCGGACAAGTCTGGGGCTTGAGCAGAACATGTGGGTGTGGTTGGCCGAGCCTCCCTGGCACCTTATGAATTTGTCCTCCACCTCCTGGAAGAACCTGCTCATTTGGGTTCTGGTTGGGTGTGCTCTGAACACCACCTTTAGCTAAATTAGGCTTAGCCCTGAGCTTGTGGAGGTGGAATTCACCCTGTGCAGGACTTCGATCCAGAGACCCCCCCCACTTCTGTGGCCAGTTCTTCCTCCCCTTTTTCTCTTGTCTCTTCCAGGGGTAAGTGTATCTCTTCCATACCGGTCCCCGCAGTTCCCCTTCCCTAAGTTGCCCGCCTACAACAGTCCCTCAGCTAACAAGTGTCCTGGTGTCTAGGGGTAGATCGTCGTTTCCCTATGGAGGAAGTTCTTGTCCTGTATATACCTCATTTCATTCCCTTTAGGTACTTGGTACCTCTCCGTAGGTTCTTCCAACATCACTAATCTGCTGACTGTGTAACCGTCAGTGTCCACTCGTCCTGTCTCAACCATTTGAAAGTGGCAGCCATTGTTACCATTGTTGCGGCTGTGAACCTGTGGTTGTTACAGATGGGGGCCATGTTGGACATTTCAGTTAGGCTAAAGTGTTCTCTCACTCATTTGATAGCACGTTTGGAGCGTGGCTGCTACCACTGGTTCTTGAGTGTTTGGTCAGGGGGGGTTGGGAGCGCAGTCGTGACTAGGGCTTGAAGGGAAGTCCCTATGCAGGAACTCTCCTCCATCCTCACTCATTCCACTCCCAGTTCCTACCCCCATCCCCTCACTCTTTCTGCTGTGGCCGCCCTATCGTAAAACTGTAGGTTGGGAGGGGAAGGCCTCCCATACTTCTTTTCCTTTGTAGAACACTTTTTTGGGTCCACGGGTTCTTTCCAACCCCTCCCCACACAAACTGCATGATTAATGTGTCTACTGTGTTGATGAAGGCCGAGGGATGTAGATCGGGAGGGACCTCGGAAGTACATTCATTTTGATCGTCTGCATCGTGCCTGCCAGCAAAACTGGGAGTGGGTCCTTCCTCTGCAGGTCTTATTTTTAAAATTTAGAGTACCCAATTACATTTTTCCAATTAAGGGGCTATTTAGCATGGCCAATCCATCTGCACATCTTTGGGTTCTGGGGGAGAAACCCACGCAGCCACAGGGAGAATGTGCAAACTACACATGGACAGTGACCCAGGGCTGGGATTCGAACCTGGGTCCTCAGCGCCATAGGCAGCAGTGCTAACCACTGTGCTGCCCTCTGCAGGTCCTTTTAAACTTCCTCCACCAGACTCATCGGGTTCCATTTGAGTATCCGTTTTCAGTCATGGCCTTTTTGGATCCCCAGGTAGCGGAATTTGGGCTTGTTTGAACAGACGTCCCTCCAGCTGGTTCACCAGGAAGACTTCACTCTTGCTCAGGTTGGGTTTGTATCCCGTAAAGGTTCCAAATATCCCTTCCATTCTGGCTTGGAGTGTCCTAGATATAGACAAGCAGGTCATTCACATGGAGTGGATGCTCACTGTCCCCCCTTTGGATACCTCTCCGGCCTTTCGCTGTTCTGAGGGCGATCGGCAGTGGCTCGATTGCCAGGGTGAACAGCAGCAGGGACAGTGGGCATCTCGGCCTTGTGCCTCTTTGCAGCATGAAATATTTAGAGCTAGTGGTGTTTGTTCATATGCTTGCCATGGGAGCGTTGTACAGGAGTTTCATCCAGGCGGTGAACCCTAGTCCAAGCCCAACCCACTCCAGAACCTCTATGAGGTACTTCCGCCTGACTCTGTCAAAGGCATTTTCTGTATCCATGGAAATGATCACCTCTGGTGTTCTCTCCCTGGATGGCATCATTATCATGTTCAGCAGATGCCTGATGTTCGCTGTTAGCTGCCTGCTCTTGAAAAGCCCATCTGGTCTCCTGCGACTATCTCTGGCATGCAGCTCTCCATAGTTTTGCATCTACATTGACTAGGGAGATGGGTCAGTAGGACACACACTCAGTCGGATCTTTGTCTTTTTTGGGCATCAACTACATATATTATATATATATATTTGAAATATTTTTATTGGTATTTTCCAGTTTTCACAGAGTAACAGTTCAATCCATTGTGAACCTGGTATTTACATAGGAAGTTCTTATTTACAGAGATTTTTACAGGTCCCCCCATCTCCCCCCCCCCCCCCCCCCCCCCCCCCCCTCTCTTCCCCCTGTTGGTAGTTTAATTTTCACTCTTGGTGCTGGCTTATATGCCTGGGAAGTAAGGGGGGGGGACTCCTTGCCCCCCTCCTCTTTCCTTTTCTCCCCTCGCTTTGTTCGGTGATTCCCATGGGTTCCCTCCTCTTCTTTCCCCCTCTGCTTCTTTCCACTGTATGTGTCCTCATTTGTTTTCCTCCCTCCTTCCACCTCCCACCGCCTCCCTCCCGAGTCGCTATTGGCCTCGAACAGGTTTTGGAACAGGCTGATGAATGGTCCCCATGCTTTGTGGAAGCCCTCATCCGACCCTTGGATGGTGTATTTGATCTTCTCCAAACGAAGAAATTCAGACAGGACTGCCAGCCAGTCTGTAGCTGTGGGTGCTGCTGCTGATCGCCAACCGAGCAGGATTCTCCAGCGTGCGATTAATGAAGCAAAAGCCAAGGCGTCCACCCTCTTCCCCATATGTAGTTCTGACTGGTCCGATACCTCGAAGACCGCCACTCTCGGGCACGGCTCCACCCTCACCCCTACAACCTTAGACATCACCTCGAAGAAGGCTGTCCAGAACCTGACAAGTCTGGAACAGGCCCAGGACATGTGGGTGTGGTTGACCGGACTCCCTGGCACCATTCACATTTATCTTCCACCTCTGGGAAGAACCTGCTCGTTCAGGTGGGCTCGGTGCACCACTTTGAACTGCATGAGGCTTAGCCTCGGGCAGGAGGAGGTGGATTTGGCCCTACTCGTGCTTCACTCAAGAGTCCCCAACCCACTTCCGTTCCCAGTTCATCTTCTCACTTTCGTCTGGCTTCATCCAGTGGTAGTCTTGCCCTATCTAGTAACTGTCCGTTTATGCTCCTATAGTTCCCCCCCTCCTTATTGTCCGTGTTTATTAGCTCCTCTAATTGTGTATCTCTCAGGGCCTGGGGTAACGTGCCGTCTTGTTGCAGAGAAAGTGTTTAACTTGAAGGTGCCCGAGTTCCTGTCCTGTCGGTAGTTCCAGGTCATCCATCAGTTCGCCCAAGGTCGCGAGTCTGTCCCCTGTGTAAAGGTCCCTGACTGCTAGTGTCCCCCTGTCCTGTCTCCATTTTGTAAAGGTGACGTCGAGCATGGCTGGTGGAAATTTATGGTTGCCGCATATGGGGCCATGGGAGCATCTTGGTTAGACCGAAATGCTGCCTCATTTGGTTCCATGTCTTCAGTGTGGCTACGACCACTGGGCAGGATGCGTACTTTATTGTGGGAGGATGGGGGCCACTATCGTGCCGAGGGCTCGGATTGTCGTTCCCTCGCAGGAGGACTCCTCCAGCCTCACCCATTCCATGTTGGGTTCTCGTATCCATCCCCTCTCCCTCTCAGCTGTGACTGCCCAGTGGTAGTGTGGTAGATTCACCCATATTTTTCCTCCTTTGCAGTGACAACTTAGGAAACCTTGTTCTTCCCCCCCCACGCAAACACCATTATTACTTTATCTACCTTGTGGAAAAAGGCCCTGAGAATGAAGATTGGTCACTCAGCTGAATCGCTGGCTTTTAAAGCAGGCCAGCAGCACGGTTCGATTCCCGGACCAGCCTCCCCGGAAAGGCGCCGTAATGTGGCGACTAGGGGCTTTTCACAGTAACTTCATTGAAGCCTACTCGTGACAATAAGTGATTTTCATTTTTCATTTAATCTAAACAGGAAGAGAGACCTTGGCAGTCTGTTAATCTTTATCGTCTGCACCCGTCCCGCCAGGGAAAGTGGGAGTGCATCCCAACTCTCTAGGTCCTTTTATACTTCCTCCATCAGAGGTGTCAGATTCCACTGTGGATCCGTGTCCAGTCGTGGGCTATCTGGATCCCCAGGTAGTGGAATTTGTTTTGGGCCAGTTTGAATGGTAGTCCCTCCAGCTCAGCCCCTCCCCCACTCGGTTTAACCAGGAATATCTCACTATTGCCCAGGTTGAGTTTGTAGCCCGAGAAGGCTGCAAACTCTTCCAGGAGTTGCATTATTGCTTTCAGGCATTATGTGCATCTGAGATGTAAAGAAGCAGGTCATTCGCATAGAGTGAAACTCTGCTCTCTGCCCCTTCTTTGGATGCCCTTCCAGTTTTTCACGTCTCGCAGAGTGATCGCCAAGAGTTCGATTGCCAGGGCAAACAGGAGACAGTGGGCATCCCTGCCTTGTGCTTCTGTGCAGCTGGAAGGTGGTGTTGTCCAAACGCTCGCCTTGGGGGTGTTATACAAGAGTTTCACCCACGTAGTGAATCCTGTCCCCAGCCCAAACTGCTCCAGTTCCTCAAAGAGGTACTTCCACATGACTCTGTCGAAGGCCTTTTCTGTATCCAGGGAGACGATCACCTCTGGTGTTCTCTTCCCGAATGGGATCATTATTACATTTAGCAGCTGCCTGTGTTCGCAGTTAGCTGTCTACCCTTGACAAAGCCCATCTGGTCCTCTGTGACCACCTTTGGTTGCAGTTCTCCAGTATCTTGGCCAGGACTTTTGAGAGTATCTTTGCGTCTACGTTGAGCAGTGAAATGGGTCTGTACGATCTATGTTCTGTCGGGTCTTTTTTCGGTATTAGCGATATTGTGGCTTGTGTTAGCATAGGAGGCAGGGTGCTGCTCGCTAACAAGTCTGCGAACATGTCCCGTGGGTGTGGGGCCAGGACTGATGCAAATTTTTTATTGAAGTCTGCTGGTACCCGTTGGGTCCCGGTGCCTTCTCCGCCTGCATGGAGCTGATACTCTCTATGGTCTCTCACAATCCTATTGGTACTTCCAGTTCCTCCCACCTGTCCTCACTCATGACTGGCATGTCCAGTCCATTGAGGAACTGTTTCATCTCCACATTCCCATCGGGGGGCTCAGAGGTGCACAGCCCTCGGTAAAAGGTCTCAAACGCTCGGTTGACCTGTTTTTGCTGTTACCCGTCTGGCTCTGCTATTCATCACCTGGGCTATCTCTCTCGTGGCTACTGCCTGCGTTCTCAGCTGGTGAGCCAGTAGGCAACTAGTTTTTTTCCGTATTCATAGAAGGTCCCCCACGTCTGGTGGAGTTGGCGCACTGCTTTCCTGGTGGATAGCAAGTTAAAGTCCATTTTTAGCTTTTTCCTTTCCACCTGAAGCTCTACGGTCAGGGCCTGGGATTACTTTCTGTTCTGTTGCCTGGCCTCCCTCTCTTCCATGTCTCTAAGTGCCTTGTAGGTTAGAAGCTCTCCCCTAATCACAGCCTTCGGTGCCTCCCAGAACGTGGAAGATGAGACTTCACCATTTTGGTCATTAGTATTATTATCACAGAATTTACAGTGCAGAAGGAAGCCATTCGGCCTATCGAGTCTGCACCGGCTCTTGGAAAGAGCACTCTACCCAAGCCCACAGCACCCTATCCCCATAACCCAGTAACCTCACTCAACCAACACTAAGGGCAATTTTGGACACTAAGGGCAATTTGGCTTGGCCAATCCACCTAACCTGCACATCTTTGGACCGTGGGAGGAAACCGGAGCACCCGGAAGAAACCCACGCACACACGGGGAGAACGTGCAGACTCCGCACAGACAGTGGCCCAGCCAGGAATCGAACCTGGGACCCTGGAGCTGTGAAGCAATTGTGCTAACCATTATGCTACCGTGCTGCATTACTTATTAGTAATGTACTCACCTATGGCCTGTGATGTTTTCTGGCAGAAGACCTTATCAGCCAAGAGGTACATGTCCAACCCCAAGTGGGGCACTGTGCATGGCCCATCTCTAGCCTCACAACCATGTAATGTGGAGCATGGTCGGAGATCGCTATTGCGGAGTATTCAGCCCTTACTATTCCTGGACGCACCGATTTCCCCACAGCAAAAAAATCTATCCTTGAGTATGCTTTGTGGAACAGCGAAAAGAATGAGAATTCCTTCCCACTGGGGTGAAGGAATCGCCATGGGTCCAGTGCCCCCATCTGATCCATGAATGTTCCCAGTTCCCTAGCCAAGCCTGTCCTTTTCCCCGATCTGGAATTCGATCGGTCCATCAGTGGGTCCTGTACACAGTTGAAGTCAACCCCCCCGCCACGATCAGTCGGTGTGTGTTAATGTTGGGGATTTCTGTCATGATCTTTTCCATGAAATCTGTAACATCAAAGTTGGGAGTGTACACACTTACTACTGATGCTCCAGCGTGGGCACCGCTGACCATGAAGTACAGTCCCCCTGGGTCTGTAATCATCCTTGTTACTGTACACCTCATCCTCTTGCTAATCAGTACGGCTATTCCCCTAACCCTCGTCCCAGAACACAAGTGGTATGTCTGTCCCGCTCAGCCCTTTCTTATCCGCAGTCGGTCCTTATCCCTCTTGCAGGAAGACTATGTCAGCTTTCAAACTTGCAAAAAAGTGGGCCTTTAAGTCCCCTGACATTCCAGGAGATAATCTTGGTGTGGTGTGTTGGTTCCCCCGCTCTTGTGGGGTCGACCATACTTACCTGGTGGATGTGCCCCTGCACTCCAGGGTTTCCCTTAGTGCAGGGGACTGTCCAAAATGGCTGCGGTCACTGTTCTCACCATGAGGTCGGGCCCCTGGGCTCCGGGGTTTCCCTTTGTCTAACATGCTCGTCAACTATATATACACCATGAGGGTGCGCCCCTGCACTCCAGGGTTTCCTCCCAAAGTGATTGCTTGCAGAGCCATCTTGTCTCCATGGGCTGTACCTTACCTGCTGAAGCTAATCCGAAAACTAACTCTTTTTGTGTACTTTTCCTCCCTTGCCCCCCCACCCATACACCCCCTATTCTGCATCGCCCTTTCCCCATCTCTCTTTATGCATTTCTCTTCCCTGTCCCTGTGGGTCCACTGACCAGGTGCTCCCTCCCTGCCGGGAAGTGTGCCTTGCCCCCCCCCCCCTCCCCCCCGACTCTTGCTGTCTGTCTTCCCGTGCTAGCTATCCCTGCTAGTATGGTGGCTCCCCTCCTGGGGCTAGTCTAGCCTCTTCCTTCTAGCCGCTGACTACCCGTTTTCCAGATTAAACTTTCACCTGTCCTCACTCTTTTCTGTAACCAAGTTGTTTGATCAGAGCGAGGCAGCACAGTCCCACGCTAACACATTCTCATGCCCAGCGCAGGATCCTCTCATGATCCTGATATTGGTGGAGCTTCGTGATGATCGCCCTCGGCAGCTTCTCGGCTTTGGGTTTCGGCCTGAGGGTGGTGGGGGGGACAGGGCTGGTTATCGGGGCGGTGATGGATCACTCACCAGGTACACCCTACCACATGGCACCCCCACATATCTGGCCCCGTCTCCTGCTGCCTCTGTAGGCGACCCTGTGGGTAAAATCTGGCCCGTGTCCACCTTCAACTCCCGCACCCCACATCCCCGGCCTCCCACCACTGCCACCAACCCAAATCCTACACCCCCTTTCTGGACCAAGCCCAGGCCATCCCTCACACCCTTCAGACAGAGGCAGTTTGGAGTGTTGGTGAATAGGTGTTTAATACTGCTATGTACAATAACTGGCCTAGCCCCTATCGTTAACCGATGTGCTTCACCCATGCCAACTTAACTGCTGTTTACCCTTCGAATATTCCGTGTCCTAATGCTCCGTCTAGGAGGAGGTCCCCAAGGCCGTACATCAGATATGGAGGCAGCCTGCTCTGTGTCCTGGGTCCCCCTTGGTGGCCTTCCTCTGGAGTAACCTGGCCTGCGTGGGCCCAGCCGTCTCTGGGCATGTGACATGGTGCCACGCATATTGCCCGATGCCCATTGGATGCGCCAGGGACAGGTAGGGGCAGATTCAGACATGCTGAGGTGTTCCAGCACCTCCTCTGTGGGAGTTACTGGCACAGGCCCCATCACCTCCTCCTCCATCGGTGGACCGGATGGCCCCTGGGCTACTCCTTGGGATGGGGTGCAACCAGAGTGAGCTCCGTGGGCTCCGCTACACCTGGCGCTGCCAGTCCTGGAGCCGGCTCCTGTCTCAATTAAGGTCTTAATACTTGTGGCCATGGAGCACTTGGACTGTGCCACATTCCTCTGGGACTGTGCCACATCACTCAGGGACTGGCTTAGACCAGCCAACGCCAGCCCAATGCTCGGTGCCCGCAGCCATGGCCTGCTGTTACTGGGCCACGCTCTGGAGCACCACTGCAATGTTTATATAGCCCTGGTACATGGCTGCCTGTGATACTGCCGCCCTGTCTTGTGCATCGGCCAACGCCTGCACAGAGTGCCCCAGACCTTGGAGATCTTGACAAGTGACCGATAACTTTGCACGCAAGGCCTCCACCGCAGATGTCACTCATGTGGTGTTGGCCTGAGTGTCACACATGATGGGCACCGCCTCCTGCTCCTGCAAGTGGTTGGATTTCTCCAACTGTACCTGCAGGCACTGGATAGTTGCTGACAAACCCTCCTGCAGTCCCTGCCTCTGTGCCTACATCTCCAGCATTGGTGGGGCCATGCTTTCCAGAAGTCCAAAATCCATCTGGACGGTAGCTAGTCCCAGAGGTCAGTTTGCCCTCTGACTGTCGGTCCCCATGAAGGTTCCTACCTCCACCGTGTATGTCGTGTGCACCAGAGAGTGTCCCAGGAGCCCCTTCACCATACTGCCCAACCGAGGTGAGTGTCTCTGGGATGGTGGAGAGTGTTGGTGAAATCAGTATCGAGAAGTTGGTGTTGACCCTGGTTGGTGCTTCGAGGAGTGCGGGGTTGCAGCTAGGGGTGCGGGGCACTAGGAGGTACCGACTCATCATCAAGTGAGTTGGGTGGTTGTGGCTGGGGGCAAAGGACCCCAGATGGACCCGCCTCATTACCAGTTCCACCTGGCACCGCTGCTAGCCTATTAGTATGCCCTGAATTGCTCCACAACCAGGACCCCATCGCGACTGCAGAACCCCCGTGATTCAGTCCTGGAATCAGCACTTAGTCTGTCAAAAGGAGAATCCCGCCCAATATCAGCACTCAATCTTTTCAGGTGGGCAAATACCGTCAACCTTTTCACTGGGTCCTTCACCCCCCCACCTTACATTCCAGATGACCTACGAATTGGGGGCTCCCCCCCCACTTTGAACTGAAGTCAGCCATTTCCACCAAGAGGGGTCATCCAACTACTGCTTCGAGAGTACAGTCACCAGGTCCACCCAAGGTGGCCGCGAAAGTAACTCTGAGCCATGCCGGGTACAACACCCTAAATCAAACTCCACTCTTATAAAGGGCGGCCTTAGCCGTATTTATTGCTGCCCACTTCATTGCCAGCAACATCTTGATACAATCTGATGCCAAGGCCTTCCCATTTATATTCTTGATGTTCCTTAGCCCATCTCAGGAACCGCTCCTTTTCCTTAAAGCTATGTAACTTTACAATAACAGCTCCTGATGATTTGTCAGGACGGGGCGTCTGTCAGAGTGTCCGGTGGGCTCAATCCAGCTTGGAAGGGGATGTGAATCCACCCTCCCTCACCATCTTCTCAAACATCTTACATAAGTATTCTGTGGGAGTTGGGCCTTCCAATCTCTCTGGCAACATCTATATTCTGCCTCTTAGAATGATTCTCCACATTGTCCATTTTGGCCTTCAGTGCTTTATTCACCCCAGCCATATGCAACATGTCATCATCCGGAGAGGCAATCTGGTCACTAAGCCTCGAAAGAGAGAGCTGCCTCCACTCCCTTTATCGCAGTGCCATGCGCTTTAACCAACTCATTGGTTTTCTCTAATGCCGACCGAATGGGAGCCAGGGCCACTTCTATCGACTGTCTTTGCTTCCCGAATTCAGCCGCCAAGATGACGGTAAGCATCTCGGCCAAAGGTGGAGTGGATGGATTTGCAGCAGCAGCCTCCACTATTTTCTCCAAGGAAGAGCGCCGAGACGCCTTCCGTTATCTCGATGACTTTCTTTCTTCAAATGTCTTTGCCCTGGTCCTTCTGGGCATTTCCCTTATCTGAGCACCTTTTACCATCAATCAGGTGGGGATTTGAAGCAAAAGTACCCCCAGACACCAGACAAAAAGGGTTAAAAATGCAGGAGACACCTCGTGTGCATCTACCCTCTACATACCACCGCCGGACGCCCAACCCAGCAAAGGATTACACACAACACATGGCCAGGACGGGAGAGAGAGGGCTGCGAAACCTGACTCCATATTAAACTGGAAAGCATTCTGATTCCCACCCGTTGATTGCTACTGTCAGGGACGTGTAATTTAGGGGATACGGTCACATGTCAGGGACGTGTAATTTAGGGGATACAGTCACATGTCAGGGATGTGTAATTTAGGGGATACAGTCACATGTCAGGGATGTGTAATTTAGGGGATACAGTCACATGTCAGGGACGTGTAATTTAGGGGATACAGTCACATGTCAGGGATGTGTAATTTAGGGGATACAGTCACATGTCAGGGATGTGTAATTTAGGGGATACAGTCACATGTCAGGGACGTGTAATTTAGGGGATACAGTCACATGTCAGGAATGTGTAATTTGGGGATACAGTCACATGTCAGGGATGTGTAATTTAGGGGATACAGTCACATGTCAGGGATGTGTAATTTAGGGGATACAGTCACATGTCAGGGACGTGTAATTTAGGGGATACAGTCACATGTCAGGGATGTGTAATTTAGGGGATACAGTCACATGTCAGGGACGTGTAATTTAGGGGATACAGTCACATGTCAGGGATGTGTAATTTAGGGGATACAGTCACATGTCAGGGACGTGTAATCTATGTGGGAATGGATACAGTCACACGGCAGGGCCACAGGGGATATGGTTGCATGTCATGAACGTGTGATCCAGGGTAACGGTCTCATGTCAGGCATGTGTAATCCAGGGGAATATGGTCGCATGTCAGGCATGTGTAATCCAGGGGAATAAGATTGCATGTCAGGGATGTGTAATCCAGGGGAATATGGTCGCATAGAACATAGAACATGCAGTGCAGAAGGAGGCCATTCGGCCCATCGAGTCTGCACCGACCCACTTAAACCCTAATTTCCACCCTATTCCCATACCCAATCATCCCTCGTAACCTTTTTGGTCACTAAGGGCAAATTATCATGGCCAAACCACCTAACCTACATGTCTTTGGACTGTGAGAGGAAACCGGAGCACCCGGAGGAAACCCTCGCAGACACGGGGAGAAAGTGCAGACTCCACACAGACATTGACCAGCGGGGAATCGAACCTGGGACCTTGGTGCTGTGAAGCCACAGTGCTATCCACTTGTCCTACCGTGCTGCCCAAACCCATGCATGTCAGGCATGTGTGATCCAGGGGGATAAGATTGCATGTCAGGGATGTGTAATCCAGGGGAATACGATTGCATGTCAGGGATATGTAATCCAGGGGAATAAGATTGCATGTCAGCGACATGTAATCCAGGGGAATAAGATTGCATGTCAGGGATCTGTAATCCAGGGGAATAAGATTGCATGTCAGGGATGTGCAATCCAGGGGAATAAGATTGCATGTCAGGGACGTGTAATTCAGGAGAATAAGACTGCATGTCAGGGACATGTAATTCAGAAGAATAAGGTTGCATGTCAGGGACGTGTAATTCAGGGGAATACGTTCACTTATCAGGGACATGTAATCCAGTGGATACAGTCGTATCTCAGGGATGTGTAGTCCAGGGGGATATGGTCATGTGTCAGGAACTTGTAATACAGGTGGGTCTGTTAACATGTCGGGTACATATAATCCAGGGAATACGGTCAGATGTCAGGTACTTGTAATCCAGGGGGTCCTCTAACATGTCAGGTACATGTAATCCAGTGGGCTATGGTCACATGTCAGTGACGCGTATTCCAGGGGAATAAGGTCGCACGTCAGGGGCATGTAATCCAGGAGCGTTGTGTCACATAATAATAATAATCTTTATTGTCACAAGTAGGGTTGCATTAACACGGCAATGAAGTTACTGTTAAAAGCCCCTAGTCGCTACATTCCGGCGCCTGTTTGGGTACGCTGAGGGAGAATTCAGAATGTCCAAATTAGCTAACAGCACGTCTTTCGGGATTTGTAGGAGGAAACCGGAGCACCCGGAGGAAACCCACACAGACACAGGGAGAACATGCAGACTCTGCACAGATAGTGACCCAAGATGGGAATCAAACCTGGGACCCTGACGCTGTGAAGCAAAAGTGCTAACCATTGTGCTATCGTGCATGTCAGGGATGTGTAATCCAGGAGGGTAAAGTCACATGTCAGAGACGCATAATCCAGGGGAATATGGTCTCATGTCAGGCATATGTGTTCCAGGGGATACAGGAATTCTCTTCAGGGCCACATGATCCATTGCTATTACTAATCTGGCTTTCTGTGGTAAAACACAGTGTGACTGTATTGGCAGCATCCATTCCTGCTCAGTCATGTTGCTTCACAGCTACGTTTTTTAGTTTCAGTTTCAATTCTCATTGAGGAAATGATTTGAAGCAATTCACTGCGGGAAAGCAAAACAGAGCTGGAAAACAACACAACAAATACTCTCCTCGATCAACCTGTCGAAGCTGAGTTAAAGCTCAGAAAGCAATTCAGAACGTTTTTCATTCAATCAGCATTATGAGGTAAAGTTCACTCGAATTACTTTACTCCTGGAATGTAACTGTCGACTGTTGAACAAAGAGGGGCAGCACGGTAGCATGGTGGTTAGCACAAATGCTTCACAGCTCCAGGGTCCCAGGTTCGATTCCCGGCTGGGTCACTGTCTGTGTGGAGTCTGCACGTCCTCCCCGTGTGTGTGTGGGTTTCCTCCGGGTGCTCCGGTTTCCTCCCACAGTCCAAAGATGTGTGGGTTAGGTGGATTGGCCATGCTAAATTGCCCGTAGTGTCCTAATAGTAAGGTTAAGGGGGGGGGGGGGGGGAGTTGTTGGGTTACGGGTATAGGGTGGATACGTGGGTTTGAGTAGGGTGATCATTGCTCGGCACAACATCGAGGGCCGAAGGGCCTGTTCTGTGCTGTACTGTTCTATGTTCTATGTTCTAAAGAGCTTGTTTTCAGGAATAAAACAGACATTACAAAGCAGTTCAATCACAGGGAACTGGGATTAATTTTCTCTTTGTTCTGGGGGTGTGAGCATTGCTGGCTGGGCCAGCATTGATTCCCCATCTCGAATTGCCCTTGAGAAGGTGACGGTGAGCCCTGTGAACTGTGCAGTCCAGCTCGTGTCAATATACCTACAGTGCTGTTAGGAAAGGAGTACAGTATTGTGGCCAAGAGTGAAGGAACAGCAATATGGGGCAGAATTCTCCCAAAAAATGACTAAGGAACCAATCTAACCGAATTGCAATCTAAGGAACCAATCTAACCGAAGTCCCATGTTGAGCGCATTTAGCCGGGCGTTTCTTGGCGTTCGCAGCGCTGAGAAACGTCACGCTATCTAACGGAACTTTGTTGTAACGCCCCGCTGAGGCTGCACTTATTCCCATTTCCTGCACTGAGGAGCTTGGCTCGCCGGAATTCCGCAGTGCAGGAGGAGATCGAGACGCCATTTTAAAATGGTGCCTGACCTCTTGACCTCCGTGACGTGAACTCTGACTCCCTTCAAAGCACCAGCTCACCTCTCAGGGGGCCCTCGCCCTTCCCCCCCCCCCCCCCCCCCCCCCCACACTTCAGCTCTCATGGGCAGGGCATCCCTGTGCCTGATCCCTGGCGTTTAAAAATGCCAGCCTAGCACCTTGGCACTGCCAGCCTGGCACCATGGCCGTGTCCCTGGCAGTGCCATCTGGGCAGCTTTGCAGTGCCAGGCTGGCGCTCTTTGTGGGGACCAGCACTAAACAGTGTGGTCTCTGAGACGAAAGGGACTAGCTGCCTCACTATAATATGCGGATTTGCCGAAAACTGACCCCGCCCACAATGGACGAGATTCAGATTGCGACAGCTTGCGAGCTCCCGTTAGATCTCATGAGGCTCTGGTGACATCATGTAAAGAGAAAATGCATGAAAATTGGCAAGGGGGAAGATGGCTGCTGCGCCCATTACACCAGACATGTTGCCCGTCGGCAAACAAATGGATAGGCCATTTGAGTGGCAGGACCAGGAAATTAAGGAATCCATTAAAGCTGCTTTTGAAGAGGCAGGCTTTGAGTCTGATCCGTGAACAGTTGGTGTGAACTTCAAACGTGGTGAAGGCACAAGGCGCGATGCTGAATGGGGTGAAAGAGACATTGTCAAGGCACGAGGATCGATTCCCCTCGGTGGAGTCAGAGTTGCTGCTGTTGGCAGAGACCAATAAAGGCCTGAGATTTGAAGTGCAGGACCTCGAGAATAGCTCACGGTGGTTAAACCTCAGGTTGGTGGGGCTGCCAGAGGGAATGGAGGGCTCAAAGTCGACCCAGTATTTCTCCGAGATGCTTTTTCAGCTGTTGGGAGGGGATGAAGGCTTCCCCCCTCCGGAATTGGATAGAGTACGTTGGGCGCTCAGGCAAAAGCCAAGATCGAATAAGCCACTGCGCGGGCGGTGATAATCCACTAACCCAATTATCAAAGGAAGGAGAAGGTCTTGGAATGGGCAAAAAAGATTTGGATAATTGACTGAGACAGGCATATGGTCTGAATATATCAAGATATTGGAACTGAGTTGGCAAAGAGGCAGGTTGCCTTCTATAGGACAAAGGCATTATTTTATAATAAGGGCATGAGGCTTTGGGTGGTGTACCCGGTGCGATTATGGATTAGAATGGATTCAAATGATCAATTTTTTAAAAAAAATAATTTTTATTAAGATTTTCACAAAATATAAACAATAAAACAATATTAACAAAACAACCATGGTAAAAACCCAAGAACAACAACCACCCAACTACAAAAGCAACTACAAAAACAAAAAAAAAGCAAACAACAAAAAGGAAAGAGATAACACCCGCCACATCCAACAAACCCATGTACACAATTCTCCCTCCCACCTACCAAACCCCCCCCCCCCTCCCCCTCCCCCCCCCCCCCTCCCCCCCGTCCCCTCCCCCCTCCCCCCCCCCGTCCCCCCGGGTTGCTGCTGCTGCCGGCCTACTTCCCTACCGTTCTGCCAGGAAGTCCAGGAAAGGCTGCCACCGCCTAAAGAACCCCTGTACTGATCCGCTCAGGGCAGATTTCACGTTCTCCAATTTGATGAACCCCACCATATCATTGATCCCGGCCTCCAGGCTTGGGAGCCTCGCATCCTTCCATTGAAGCATGATGCTCCGCCGGGCAAAGGCCAGAACACCGGCCTCTTTCGCCTCCTGCACTCCCGGCTTCACTGCAACCCCAAAAATTGCGAGTCCCCAGCGTGGCTTGACCCTGGATTCCACCACCCTCGACACCGTCCTTGCTACCCCCTTCCAAAACTCTGGGCGTGCCCAAAACATATGGGCGTGGTTCTCTGGGCTCCCCGAGCAACTAGCACACCGGCCTTCGCCCCCGAAAAACCTACTCATCCTCGTCCCAGTCATGTGGGCCCGATGCAGCACCTTGAACTGTATGAGGCTAAGCCTCGCACAGGAAGAGGAGGAATTCACTCTCTCCAGGGCATCCGCCCATGTCCCCTCCTCAATCTCCTCACCCAGCTCCTCTTCCCATTTACCGTTCAGTTCCTCCACCGAGGCCTCGTCTAACTCCTGTATTACCCGGTATATGTCCAAAATCCTCCCTCCTCCAACCCACACCCCCGAGAGCACCCTGTCCCGTACCCCCCGTGGGGGCAGCAAGGGGAACCCCTCCACCTGCCGCCTGGCAAATGCCCTAACCTGCATGTACCGAAACATGTTCCCCGGGGGAGCCCAAACTTCCCCTCTAACTCCCCCAAGCCCGCGAACCTCCCCTCCACAAACAGGTCCCTCAACCTGCTAACCCCTACCCTGTGCCAGCCCAGAAATCCGCCATCAATGCTCCCTGGAGCAAACCGATGGTTCTCCCGTATCGGGGCCTCCATTGAACCCCCCACTTCTCCCCTATGCCGTCTCCATTGCCCCCAAATTTTGAGGGTAACCGCCACCACCGGGCTCGTGGTATACCTCGCTGGACAGAGCGGCAACAGCTCCGTTACCAGCGCCTCCAGGCTCGTGCCCACACAGGATGCCATCTCCATCCTCTTCCATGCTGCCCCTTCTCCGTCCATTACCCACTTACACACCATTGCTGTGTTGGTAGCCCAATAGTACCCACAGAGGTTGGGCAGCGCCAGCCCCCCTATCGCTGTCCCGTTCCAAGAACATCCTTCACACCCTCGGAGTCCCATGCGCCCACACAAATCCCGTAATACTCCTGTTAACTCTCCTAAAAAAGGCCTTCGGGATAAGGATTGGAAGGCACTGGAACAGGAACACAAACCTCGGGAGCACCGTCCCCGCCAGTGACAACGGTAACATACCCCACCTTTTGAACTCCTCCTCCATCTGCTCCACCACCCTTGTGAGGTTGAGCTTGTGCAGGGCCCCCCAACTCCCAGCCACCTGGACTCCTAGGTACCTGAAGCTCTTCCCTGCCTGCTTCAGTGGGAGCCTATCAATCCCCTCCTCCTGATCTCCCGGTACACCACGAACAACTCGCTCTTGCCCAAGTTCAGCTTATACCCAGAGAAGCCCCCAAATTCGCTGAGAATCCTCATCACCTACGGCATCCTCCCCACTGGGTCCGCTACATACAGCAACAGGTCGTCTGCATAAAGCGACACTCGTTGCTCCTCCCCACCAGGTCCCTCCAGTTCCCTGACTCCCTCAACGCCATGGCCAGGGGCTCAATTGCCAATGCAAAGAGCAAGGGGGACAGGGGACACCCCTGTCTTATCCCCCGGTACAGCCGAAGGTACTCCGACCTCCTCCTATTCGTGGCTACACTCGCCATCGGGGCCGCATAGAGCAACCTCACCCAACGGACAAACCCCTCCCCAAACCCAAACCTTTCCAACACCTCCCACAGATACCCCGACTCAACCCTATCAAAGGCCTTCTCCGCATCTAATGCCACCACTATCTCCGCCTCCCCTTCCACAGCCGGCATCATAACGTTGAGGAGCCTTCGTACATTAGTATTCAACTGCCTTCCCGTCACAAACCCCGTCTGGTCCTCGTGAATGACCCCCGGCACACAATCGTCTATTCTTGTGGCTAAGATCTTTGCCAGCAGCTTGGCGTCTACATTTAGCAGCGAGATCGGCCTATATGACCCACACTGCAGAGGGTCCTTGTCCCGCTTCAGGATCAAGGAAATCAGCGCCCGTGACATAGTTGGGGGCAAAGCCCCCCCCTCCCTTGCCTCGTTAAAGGTCCGGACCAACACGGGGCCCAACAGGTCCGCATACCTTTTATAAAATTCGGCCGGAAACCCATCCGGCCCCGGCGCCTTCCTCGACTGCATGCTCCCTATCCTTTTAACCAGCTCCTCCAGCTCAATTGGCGCCCCCAGTCCCTCCACCTGCCTCTCCTCCACCCTCGGAAATCGCAGTTTGTCCAAGAAGCGCCCCATTCCCTCCCCCCCCTCCACCGGGGATTCAGACCGGTACAATTCCCCATAAAAGTCCCTAAAGACCCCATTAACGTCTATCCCCCTCCGCACCACCTTCCCAACTCTATCCGTCACTCCCCCAATCTCCCTGGCCGCATCTCGCTTTCGGAGCTGGTGTGCCAGCATCCTGCTCGCCTTCTCCCCATATTCATACACCGCCCCCTGTGCTCTCCTCCACTGAGCTTCCGCCTTTCTGGTAGTCAATAGGTCGAACCTGGCCTGAAGGCTACGCCTCTCCCCCAGCAATCCCTCCTCCGGATGCCGGCGTTGGACTGGGGTGGGCACAGTAAGAAGTCTCACAACACCAGGTTAAAGTCTAACAGGTTAGTTTCGAATCACTAGCTTTCGGAGCACAGCTCCTACCTCAGGTGAATCATTCACCTGAGGAAGGAGCTGCACTCCAAAAGTTAGTAATTCGAAACAAACTGTCGGACTTTAACTGGTGTTGTGAGACTTCTTACTGTGCCCACCCCAGTCCAACGCCGGCATCTCCTCATCAGAGATAATCATTGTGTGACCAGAGGTTTCAGGCTCACTGAGTCACAGAGTCAGGAACAGCTCTCAGATAATAAAATTGGACGGAGGGGCTTATAAAATGGTTCAGTTAATCCAAGATGGAGTTTGATGATTTTGTTTTTCTCTTGCAGTGACCACGAGAAGGATTTGTTGAAAGTGAATCTTGAACAACTTCAATGTCACTTCACATGGGGGCCACAGAAAGAAAATATTGACTTGGATGACATGAAGCAAAGATTAGAAGATTCAATTCAGACAAATGAGAAATATCAAGGCAGGTTTTACAACCAACTCGCTTTTGTAAACTGTCTGCAAGGAAACTGTGAGGTGGCGATTCAAAACTTAAAGGAAGCTGAAAAGATTCTGAGGGAGAATCATGAAGATGAATTTGATAAAAGAATCATCATCACCTATGGAAACTATGCCTGGGTATATTATTACATGGGACAACTGACAGAGGCTCAGTCCTACCTCGACAAACTGGAGAAGATCTGTGAACAATTTCCTGATGCCTCTCGGTACACAGCAATGATACCTGAAGTATACGGGGAGAAGGGTAGGTCACTGTTGAAATCTGCTGCTCAATATTATGAAGAAGCAAAGGAATGTTTCAAGAAGGCTCTGGAGGAAGACCCGGATAATGTTGAATGGAATGAATGCTATGCGATTGTTCTTTCTCGTCTGGAAACATTTTCTGGAACCCAAGAGAATTGTGAACCCACTCAATCAATAAAGCTGTTTAGACGTGTGCTGGAACTTGATCCAGATCATGGTGAAGCCATGGTGCTGTTAGCTCTAAAACTACAGTCCGATCAAAGTGAAGATGCGCTTGAATTAGTTGAAAAAGCATTGCAGGCGTCCCCTAATCTGCCACATGTGCTTCGCTATGCAGCAAAATTTTACAGATTAAAGAAAGATCTAGACAAAGCTGTGGAGCTGTTGAAGAAAGGATTGGAAATAACCCCACACTCTACATTTTTACACCATCAAATAGGTCTGTGTTACAGAAAGCAAGTATTGTCACTCATCAAAAATCCACGTAGCAAAAGACCTGGTGAACCTGCTTTTCAACAGAGAGCTGAACTGATTGAACTGTGTAAGGATCATTTTAAAAAGGCTTTTGAACCTCGCCCATTAACATTTATTAGGGCACAGCTGGATTATGCCAGAATCTGTTCATTAAATGAAGAATATGAAAATGTCGAGGAGATTTACAATAATCTCTTGAGATTGGAAGATATACGTCCTGAAAATAAGCAGGCAATATGTTTGGATGCTGGATTATTTGAACTGCGTGAGAAGAAATCGGAATCAAACGCCATCACCCGTTTTCTAGAAGGAATTAAAGTCGATTATAACTCTCGGGAAAAGAAAATGTGCCGTGAAAACTTGAAGTTAATATCAGAAAGACAAATTCGCAGGAATCCGAAAAACAGCAAGGCCCATGGTGTTCTTGGGTTAATGCACCAACTGGATGGGAAGAAGCGCGAGGCTGTTGAAAGCTTTGAAAAAGCCTTGGAGTTGGACCCTGACAATGAAGAATATCTAAGTGCTCTTTGTGAATTACGCCTTTCCATCTAGAATAAAGAACAATACAGCACAGGAACAGACCCTTCAGCCATCCAAGCCTGTGCCGAGCATAGTACCTGCCTAAACTAAAACCATAAGCACTTACGGAGTCCGTATCCTTCCATTCCCACCCTATTCATATATTTGTCTGGATGCCCCTTAAATGCCGCTATCGTACCTGCTCCCACCACCTCCCCAGGCACCGCGTTCCATATATTTACCACCCTCTGTGTAAAAACCGTGCCTCGCACATCTGTTCTAAACTTTTCCCCACGCACTTTAAACCTATGTCCCATTGTACTCGACTCTCTTACCCTAGGAAAGAGCACCTGACTATCCACTCTGTGCATGCCACTCATAATCTTGTAAACCTCTATCAGATCGCCATCTCAACCTCCGTCGTTCCAGTGAGAACAGACCGTGTTTATCTAACCTCTACTCATAGCTAATGCTCCCCCATACTGGCAACATCCTAGTAAACCGTATCTGTACCCTCTCCAAAGCATCCACATCTTTCAGGTAGTGTGGCACCCAGAATTGAACACAATATTCCAAAGGAGGCCTAACTAAGGTTCTGCACAGCTGCAACATGACTTGCCAATTTTTATAGTCAATGCCCCGACCAATGAAGGACAGCATGCCGAATGCCTTCTTGACCACCTTATCCATATGCGTTGCCATTTTCAGTGATCGGTGGACATGCATGCCCAGATCTCTTTGCCTGTCAATACTCAAAAGAGATCCACCATTTACTGTGAAATTCCTACATGCATTGGACTTTCCAAAGTGCATTACCTCCCACTTGTCCAGATTAAATTCCATCTGCCATTTCTCCAACCAGTTAAAATCATGCTGTATCCTCTGACAATCCTCTTCACTATCTGCAACTCCACCAATTTTTGTGTGGCTGCGAACTTTCTAATCAGACCAACTACATTTTCTTCCAAATCATTTCCATACGCTATGAACAACAAAAGTCCCAGAACTGATCCCTGTGGAACGCCGCCAGCTTCCATTCAGAAAAGCACCCTTTTACTGCTACCGTCTGTCTTCTGTGCCCAGGCCAGTTCTGTACACAACTTACCAACTCTCCTCTGATCCCATGTGACTTCACCTTTTCTACCAGTCTACCATGAGGCACCTTGTCAAAGGCTTTACTGAAGTTCATGTGCACAATATCTACTACCTTTCACTCATCTATCATCTTTGTCACCTCCCCGAAAATCTCAATCAAATCAGTGAGACACGACCTCCCCTTCACAAAACCATGCTGCCCATCACTAATAAGTCCATTTGTTTCCAAATGTGAGTAAATCCTGTCTCTAAGAACCTTTTCCAATAATTTCCCTACTACTGATGTAAGGCTCAAGGACCTAGAATTTCCTGGATTATCCCTGCTGCCCTTCTTAAACAATAGAACAACATTGGCGACTCTCCAGTCCTCAGGAACTTCACCTATAGCCAATGAGGATACAAAGATTACTGTCAAGACCCCAGCAATTTCCTCCTTTGCCTCCCTCGGTATTCTGGGATAGATCCCACCAGGCCCTGGGGGCTTACCTACTTTAATGCTTTTTAAGATGCCCAACACCTCCTCTTTATTAATATCAACATGACTCAGAATATCTACACGCTCTACCCTATACTCCTCATCCACCAAGTCCTTCTCTTTGGTGAATACTAAGGCAAAGTATTCATTTAGTATCTCACCCATTTCCTCAGGTTCCATACATAGATTCCCTCTAATATCCTTGAATGGACCAACCCTTTTTCTGGCTACCCTCTTGCTCTTTACATATGTATAAACGCCTTAGGATTTTTCTTACTCCTGTTTGCCAACGACATTTCATGACTCCTTTTAGCCATCCGAACTCCTACCTTACGTCCCTTCTTACTTTCTTTATATTCTTCAAAGGCTTCATCTGTCCGAAGCCTTTTAGACCTCACGAAGCTTCCATTTTCTTTTTGACAAGGTTTATAATATCCCTCATTATCCAGGGTTCCCTATACTTGCCACCCTTATCTTTCATCCTCACAGGTATAGGCCGGTCCTGAATTCTAATCAACTGACATTTGAAAGCCTTCCACAGGCCGGATGTTAATTTTCCCTCAAACAGCCTCACCCAGTCAACACTCTCCAGATCCTGCCTCATGCTGTTCTAAATAGCCTTCCCCCAGTCTAACACCTTCACCTGAGGACCACTCTTGTCCTTATCCATGTGGTGGATATCCATAAGCAGCATAAAACTTACAGAATTATGATCATTGTTCCCGAAATGATCTCCTGCTGAAACTTCGATCACTTGGCCGGGCTCATTCCCCAGCGCCAGGCCTAATATGGCCCCTTCCAGAGTTGGGCAATTTACATATTGTTTCCAGAAACCCTCCTGGACCGCTCCTTACAAATTCAGTGCATCCATGCCTCGAGCAGTAAGTGTGTCCCAGTCAATATAGGGAAAGTTAAAATCACCCACCACAACAATCCTATTGTTTATGCATCTTTCCAAGATCTGTCTGCATATCTGCTCCTCTATCTCCTGATGGCTGTTAGGAGGTCTGTCGCAAACCCTTAACATTGTGACAGCACCCTTCCTATTCTTTAGCTCTACCCATATTGCCTCGCTGCCTGAACCCTTCAAGGTGTCCTTCCTCAGCACAGCTGTGATATTCTCCTTGACCAATAAACCAACCCCCCACCCATTTTGCATCCCCCTCTATCCTACCTGAAGCATCTAAATCCTGGAAAGTTTAGTTGCCAATCCTGTCCCTCTTTCAACCAAGTTTCTGTAATAGCAACATCATAATTCTACATACTAATCCAAGCTCGAGGTTCATCTGTCTTACCTGAAATACTTCTCACATTGAAACTAAAGCACTTAAGTCCACCAGCTTCGCTGTGTTGACCAACCACTCCCTGCCTGTTCTTCCTCTTAATCTTATTGGCCTTAATCTATAGCTCCCCCTCAGTTATTTCTCCTGCTGACCTACTGCTCTGGTTCCCCCCCCCCCCCCCCCCACCACCATACTCGGCAGTTCAATCTGTTTGTCTGCCTTCCACTTTTCTCTTTACTCGCTTTTGTTTCTGTCCCCTCTTTACTACCCTCTGACTTCCTGCAATGGTTCCCATCCCCCTGTCATATCAATTTAAACCCTCCCCAACAGTGCCAGCAAACAGCCCCACTGGGACAATTGTTCCAGTCCTGCCCAGATATTGACCGTCCGATTTGTAATGGTCCCGCCTCTCCCAGAACCGGTTCCAATGTCCCAAAAATCAGAATCCCTCCCTCCTGCACCATCTCTCAAGCCACACAATCATCCTGTCTGTCCTGTCATTCTTAATCTGACTAGCACGTGGCACTGAAAGCAATCTCGAGATTACTATCTATGAGGTCCTACTTTTTAGTTTATCTCCTAACTCCCGATATTCAGCATGTAGGACCTCATCCTGTTTTTCACCTACACCGTTGGTGCCTATATGCACCATGACAGCTGGCTGTTCATCCTCCCCCTTTAGAACATAGCACATTTAGCAAGATAAAGAGTATTGAGGGAGAGAGGAAATGGGTGACCACCAACCAGAGGAAGAGTAGAAAGGCAGTGCAGGGGTCCCCTGTGGCTATCTCCTTCCAAAAACAGGTATACCATTTTGGATATTGTTGGGGGAAATGGCTCACCAGGGGAAGGCAACAGTAGCCAGGTTCATGGTGGTTTCGGAGCAGCAGGGTAGCATGGTGGTTAGCATAAATGCTTCACAGCTCCAGGGTCCCAGGTTCGATTCCCGGCTGGGTCACTGTCTGTGTGGAGTCTGCACATCCTCCCCCTGTGTGCGTGGGTTTCCTCCGGGTGCTCCGGTTTCCTCCCACAGTCCAAAGATGTGCGGGTTAGGTGGATTGGCCATGCTAAATTACCCGTAGTGTCCTAATAAAAGTAAGGTTAAGGGGGGGTTGTTGGGTTACGGGTATAGGGTGGATACGTGGGTTTGAGTACGGTGATCATGGCTCGGCACAACATTGAGGGCTGAAGGGCCTGTTCTGTGCTGTACTGTTCTATTCTAATTCTGAGACATCCAGGTCCTTTGCAGTCAGAAGGCAACATACCTTCCTGGAGTCTTGATTTTGTCCGCAGAAATATCTGTCTACTCCCCTTAAATTCGAAGCCCCTATCACTATAGCTCTACCACTCTTTTTCCTGATCTCCTGCGCAGCAGAGCCAGCCATGGAGCCATGAACCTGGCTACTGTTGCCTTCCCCTGGTGAGCCATTTCCCCCAACAATATCCAAAATGGTATACCTGTTTTTGGAAGGAGATAGCCACAGGGGACCCCCGCACTTCCTTCCTACTCTTCCTCTGGCTGGTGGTCACCCATTTCCTCTCTCCCTCAATACTCTTTATCTTGCTAAATGTGCTATCCACGACTTCCTCAGCATCGTGGATGCACCAAAGTGAGTCCATCCGCAGCTCCAGAGCCGTCAAGAGGTCTAGCTGCAGCTGGACACACTTCTTGCACGTGAAGGAGCCAGGGACAGTGGACACGTCCCTGATCTCCCACATCACACAAGAGGAGCATGGCACGGGTCTGGGATCTCATGCCATGACTTAACCCTTAAGTTAACTTACAAAAACAACTACAATGCCAAGAGAAAAAGAGAAAAATGAAAGGAGAAACTACTTACCAGTCACCAGCCAATCACCTACCTGCTGGTTGAGGTGACTGAGTTGACTTCTCCCAGAATCAATCTGCTGACCGTGATATCCTTCTTTACCTTTGCTTGTCCTCGCTTTGACACCAGTTCTTCGGCTACCAACAGTACAGTCGAGGCGACTGAGTTGACTTATCCCAAAATTCTCTTCTGCTGCCTCTATTGGACAAGGATCTTTCTCCTGTTTGTCATGGGAGGGGTTTTTTTGGCTGCCCACAGTACAGTCGAGGTGACTGAGTTGACTTGTCCCAGAATCCTTTTATGCCATCTCTATTGGTCAACAATGTCTGCCCCAACTAATACTGAGCCGGAAAATGAAATAAAATAATAATAATCTTTATTAGTGTCACAAGTAGGCTTATATTAAAACTGCAGTGAATAGAATCATAGAATTTACAGTGCAGAAGGAGGCCATGTGGCCCATTGAGTCTGCAACGGCCCATGACCCGTAACCCAATAACCCCACCTAACCTTTTTGACCTTTTAAGGGGCAATTTAGCGTAGCCAATCCTCCTAACTTGCACATCTTTCGACTGTGGGAGGAAACCGGAGCACCCAGAGGAAACCCACGCAGACACGGGGAGAAAGTGCAAACGCCACACAGTTACCCGAGGCCGGAATTGAACCCAGGACGTTGGAGCTGTTAGGAAGCAGTGTTAACCACTGTGCCACCATGTTGCTTCAATTTTCATTAGTGTCACAAGTAGACTTACATTAACACTGCAATGAAGTTCCTGTGAAAATCCCCTAGTCGCCACACTCTGGCGCCTGTTTGGGTACACTGAAGGAGAATTCAAACTGTCTAATTCACCTAACAAGCACATCTTTCGGGACCTGTGGGAGGAAACACACCCAGACAAGGGAATAGCGTGCAGACTCTGCACAGACCGAGCCAAGAATCGAACCCTGGTCCGTAGTGCTGCGAAACAATAGTGCTAATCACTGTGCTACCAAGCTGCCCTACATGAAGTTACTGTGAAAATCCCCTAGTCGCCACACTATGGCGCCTGTTCAGGTACCCTGAGGGAGAATTCAGAATGTCCAATTCGCCTAATAGCACGTCTTTTCGCAGACAGTGACCCAATCCAGGAATCGAACCTGGGTCCCTGGCGCTGTAACACTCTCTCATCTGCAGACAGCTTTTACTGGTATCCATTTCACTTATTTGTTTTTAATGGAGCATGTTATATATGTGTGTATATTTTTCAAGTAATTTCATTCGAATTATTCTAAATCTCTGTGCTTCATTTAGGAAAATTGACCCCACTGGTGAAATAGCCAAATAATATTTGTTTCTGTTCTCTCAAGAGTTGCTGTTGTGTGTGGAAAGGTGGAGAGGGAGGGAAGACTAAAGGATATAAAAATAGGTTAAAATTGGCTAAAGAGAATAAAACACAATGGCAGCAGGTATTGATTTTCCAAATAGAGTTGCCAATTGTACAATCAGAAGTGGAATGTTGAAATAACCAATAAAATGAAAGCATGGCTAAGATTTGATTTGTGCGGTTGATCAGTGTGAATGCTGACAGTTTGGTTCGTACAGAACAGGGTGGGGATAAAATCTGCTGGATCATTCCTGACAGCGGGTAATGTTTACGCTATGTCACCATTTGGTAAAAACATTTCATCTTGGCAACACGGATTAACTTGTGCACAACCGACAAAGCTCATTTCAGGGAGACTGCTTGCTAAAAGAAGACACAATAGAGGCAGAAAAAATAAGTATATGGGGATCAGAGCTGGGTCCTTGCTGTTTGTAATGTGTATTAATGATCTAGATTTGAAGGTCCAGGGGTATGGTCAGTAAGTTCACAGATGACACAAAAATTGGTGATGTGGGACATAGTGAGGAAGCAAGCCTTAGGTTACAGGATGATAGAGACAGGCTGGTCAGATGGACTGAACAGTGGAAAATGTAACCTATCCCTGAAAAGCGTGAGGTGATGCATTTTGGGAGGATTAACAAGTCAGGGGAATATACAATGAATGGTAGGATTTTGCAAGCCCAGGGAGATGAAATGTAGTGAGACATGAATCCAAGATCCAAGTTGAGACCGTACTCATGCGTGTGGAACCTGGCTATCAGTTTCTACTCGGCGAATCTGCATTGTCGCATATCCTGAAGGCCGCCTTGGGGAAAGCTTACCCAAAGATCAGAAGCTGAGTACCGTCCAATGCCAGGCGAAATCCTACCAACTGTCCTGGCTTGAGACACTTCACATCACTTTAACCTGTGATTATCCCTCTCTCCAGTCACACCGCCTGGACCTGTAAAGACAGCTACCTGCAAAGACTTGCATTCAAAGTATCATCTTGCATCATGGTTTGGTCGATATATGCTGTGTTTGTGTAACCTACCTCTTCACTCATCTGACGAAAGAGCCATGCTCTGAAAGCTCGTGATTCCAAATAAACCTGTGGACTTTAATCTGGTGTTGTAAGACATTTTACTGTGCCCCTCAAAGAGAGAAGAAGCCTATGGTCATCTTGAACTATGGCGACTTTACTTTTATATATGTCCTCTTAATTTTGTGCACCACAATCAGCTCCACCCCTCTACCTTCCTTACTCCAGGGAAACCAACCCCAACTGAGCCAGCCTCTTTAAAGGATAGAGGTGACTGGTGATGATTTAAAAAATATATATATTTTATTCCAAACTCAAACAAGATTGTGTTCTGAAAATCACCCACAATCATTGCATATAGTTTGTAACATTTTGCCCTTTAACCCCCCCACCCCCCGCCTCCCCCCCACCCAGTGACAGACAGATCCTTGAAGATGGATAGGAACAGGCACCTCTGCACATAGAACCCTTACTCCAACCCTCTCGGGATGAACTTAACCTTTACCAGGCTCAAAGATTCGTTCAGGACCCCCACCCATGCCCCCACCCCCGGTGACATAGCTAATCGCCAGTTCAGCAAAATCGTTCGCCGGGCAATCAGGGAGGCGAAATCCCACAACATCAGCCCTCCTGCAGCCTTGGCAACTCCCTAATTCCAAAAATTGCCACCAAGGGCAGGGTGTTACATCCAACCCCATTATCTCCAATAGAGCCCTGAACACCACTTCCCAAAAGACTTCCAGTTTCACACCGTCACCCCCCCCCCCCTCCCCCCCCCCGCCACCCCCCCCCCCGCCTCCCAAGGACATATGGGCAAGGTTCGCTGGCCCTCACCCACATTTCTCACAGTGAACCTCCTCTGCAGAGAAGAACACCTTCATCCAGGCCCACGTCAAATGCATCCTATGCACCACCTGCAATTGAATGAGACTCATTCTCACAAATCAGGACATTGCATTATACCTCACTCCATATTCCCCCACCCTAGCTCGGTCCCCAGATCTTCTTCCTACCCGCCCTTGAACATTTCTACTAAAGTCATCTCTTTCTTTCCCAAACACCCATAAATATCATCAATCCCCCATTCCCCCCACACGCCTGGAGCTAACAGCTTTTCCAATAATGGATACTCCGGTATTTGGTGGAAAGTAGGCAACTCCTTCCATGCGTAATCCCGAACTTGTCAGTATCTGAACTCACTCCCCTTAGGGAACTCAAACATCCCCTGAAGCTCTGCCAAATCTGCAAACCGTTCTCCTACTCCTTCACCCACCCTACCCCAGCCCTCTGCCACCTCTCAGATTGCGTTCATCTGTCTGCGCGCAAACCTATGGGGCTGGAGTCTCCGCAGCCCGCGCCACAAATCGCGGCCAGTGCCGGGGTGGAGAATCCAGTTTGATGCTGTAATCGGGTCAGGCGCCGGTTTGACGATTCTCCGGGCACCAAAAACCACGTCACCGGCGAGTACGTCGCGCCGCCGGGAGGCCATTGCCAGAGGTCCACTCAGCAATCCTCCCGACCGGCTGAGTTCCCGACGGCGTGGAACTAACCACCTATTGCCGGTCGGGATGCCCTGGTCAGGGGCGGGCAGATCGGAGACCAATCGGAGACGCTTGTAGGCGGCCAGGGATTTAATGTGCGGGGGTTGAGGGTCGGGCGTGCGGCCGATCGGGGGATGTCTCTTTCTTCGGTCTGGCTCCGCAGTCCGAATCCGCCATGAAACACAGCGCGGCCGCTGGAGACCGCCGCAGTGTGCATGCGCGGCTTCTGACCCAGAAATACGGGGGCCCGTATCTGCAGCATTCACTCTGCGAACTTACTTGCCTCCTGCAGGGCTATGAATTCATTTAACTGTTTTTCAGGGATTTCAGGAGTAAAACTCCACCGTTTTAAGCCGGCGTGGAGACATAGTCCCAATGCTGGAGATTCCAGCCCATAATTCCTGCACAGCGGGGTCAGTACCAGCGCCCACCCCAACTTAAAATGCTTCCGTAACTGATTCCAGATCTTTATCGCTGGCACCATCACCAGGCTATTAGTATATTTCCCCAAGCCAAACGGGAGTGGGCTGTTAACATAGCCCTTAAACTCGACCCCCTACAGGAGTATTCCTCCACACCCATTCCTACCCTCCACCAACATTGTCTCACCGTCAGGGGCAGCAGGGTAGCATGGTGGTTAGCATAAATGCTTCACAGCTCCAGGGTCCCAGGTTCGATTCCCGGCTGGGTCACTGTCTGTGTGGAGTCTGCACGTCCTCCCCCTGTGTGCGTGGGTTTCCTCCGGGTGCTCCGGTTTCCTCCCACAGTCCAAAGATGTGTGGGTTAGGTGGATTGGCCATGCTAAATTGCCCATAGTGTCCTAATAAAAGTAAGGTTAAGGGGGGGGGTTGTTGGGTTACGGGTATAGGGTGGATACGTGGGTTTGAGTAGGGTGATCATGGCTCGGCACAACATTGAGGGCCGAAGGGCCTGTTCTGTGCTGTACTGTTCTATGTTCTATGTCTCCACATTAGCTGTACGGTAATAGTGCAGCAGATTTGGGAACGCTAACCCCCCCCCCCCCACTCGCCTCTTCCTCTGCCAAAGGGCCCTACTGATTCTCGGTGTTGTGCCTGCTGCACAAACACGGAATTCAATCCATCTGCCCTTCAAAAAAAGGCCATAGGGAGAAACATTGGGAGAGACTGGAAGATAAACAAGAACCTCGGCAACACATTCAACTTAACGGCCTGCACCCTCCCTGCTACTGACAACGGAAAAGCGTTCCATCTCCTCAGATCCCCCTTAACCTTCTCCTCCACCAGCACTATTAAGCTCCACCTGTGCATCATTACCCAATCATGCACAACCTGAATCCCCAAATACCGGAACCTCAGCAAACCTCAATGGGAAAGGCCCAATTTTCATACTCCTCCCCAAGTCATTCACTGGGAAGACCTCGGACTGTATACTCCGCACCCTTGCGCCAAAATCACGGCTGACGCAGTGGTGTGGATTGGAGGCCAGGAGGGGCCTTATAGGATGCCGGGGGGTGATCGTGCGGGGGTTGAGGGTCGGGCACGCGGCCGATCGAAGGGGACTCTTTTGTGGGTCTAGCTCCGCGGTCTGAGTCCGCCATGGGGCGCGGGCGCTGGATGCCGCTGGAAGCCGCCGCTTTGCGCATGAGCGGCTTTGCTGCTCCATGAGCAGCCTCTGACCCGGAAGCGCGGGGGCCCGTATCTGCAGCAAAAGCTGCGAGATCTACTCTGGGCCCCTGATAGCCCCCGCAGGAACTCGTGTCCCTTTGATCCAGGGTTTTCAGGCATAAAACTCTACCGTTTTGACACCGGCACGGGAACATAGTTCCAATAATGGACAATCCAGCCCCTCATTCTTTCCCACATTCAATTTGTCCCCAGTGATGGCATTGTATTTTTCGAACAAGTTCATAATTCTTCTCATGCTCTCCAAAGGGTCTGCAATAAGCCATCAGCATACGACACCCTATGTTTCTTAGCCCCTTCACAATCCCCCACTACTCCCCAAATGAAGGAGCACAATAGCCAAAGGCTCTATCGACAATGCAAATAACAATGGCAACAAAGGGCACCCCTGCCTCGTTCCCCTGTGCAGCCTAAAGTTCTTAAAATCCATCCCATTCGTTTGCACACTCGTCGTGGGGGATATGTAGAGTAACTGTATCCATGTCTAAAATGTCGGCCCAAACCCAAACCTCCTGAAGGCTTAATTGGGTCAAAGGCCTTTGCCACATCCATTGACACTATCGTCTCTGGCACCCTGCTCCACAATGGCTTAATGACCATGTTCAATAGCCTCCCAGTGTTGTTCGACAGCTGCCGCCCCTTCATGAAACTTGTCTGGTTGTCTTCTCCTGCACACACCCCTCCAATCACCTTGATGGCAACCTGGCCAATATCTTCACGTCCGTATTTATCAATGAAAAGTGTCTGTATGACTCACACTCCGGTGGATCCATAACTTTCTTTGGAATCAAAGAAACAGAGACCTGTGATAACGTAATTGGCAAATGCCCCCTCTCCAGTGCCTCATGAAACATACTCAGGAGGTGTGGGGCCCATTCCCCCAAGAACATCTTGTAAATTCCACTGGGAAGCCATCCAGCCCTGGAGCCTTCCCCAACTGCATTGATCCCAACCCCTTCACTATCTCCTGCAACCCCAGCGGCTCCTCCAATGCTTGCCGCTTCTCCTCCCTCACCTCTGAGAACTCCAACCCATTCAAGAAGCGCCCCATATCCGTCTTTCCCCGGGCTCAGATTGATACAACCCTCTCGATAAAAGGCCTCATTAATTTAGACCATAAGACCATAAGATATGGGAGCAGAATTAGGCCACTTGGCCCATCGAGTTTGTTCTACCATTCAATCATGACGGATATTTTTCTCATCCTCATTCTCCTGCTTTCTCCCCATAACCCCTGATCTCCTTATTGGTCAATTTGCTCTGGTGTCATCACCACACTGCACCCAGCCGCCCCTACCTGCCCAATTTCTCATGCCACCACCTGTCATCTCAACTGTTGGGCCGGCAGGCGACTAGCCTTCTCACTGTACTCATATTGGGCACCTCCATCCCTACAGAGCTGACTCACCATCTTTCCCATTGTCAATTGGTCAAACTGCCTCTGCAATTACTTCCTCTCCGCCAAAAGCCCCCTAGTCGGGGCCTCTGAATACCTGTGGTCTAATTCCACTATACCCTCCAGCAACCTCCACCTCACCTCCCTCTCTACCTCATCCCTATCGGCTTTAAAAGAAATCACCTGCCCCCGGAATACTGCTTTCAATGCCACAGAGAATGTGGCCGCAGAGATCTCGCCATTCTTTTTTAAAAGTTAAAGTACCCAATTCATTTATTTTCCCAATTAAGGGTCAATTTAGCAAGGCCAATCCACCTACCCTGCACATCTTTGGTTTCTGGGGGAGAGACCCACGCAGACACAGGGAGAATGTGCAAACTCCACATGGACAGTGACCTGTGGCCGGGTTCGAACATGGGTCCTCTGCGCGGTGAGGCAGCAATGCTAACGACTGAGCCACCGTGCCATCCCCAAGAGGGCTCCCCAAACTGATTAAAATCTACATAACTCTTTATTGACAACTGTACCTTATCGCAAAACTTTTTATCCATGAGTAACCCCAAATTGAATCTCCACCCCGGTCACTGCGCCCGCTCTGCCTCAGGCCTCACAATTACATAGAACATAGAACAGTACAGCACAGAACAGGCCCTTCGGCCCTCGATGTTGTGCCGAGCAATGATCACCCTACTCAAACCCACGTATCCACCCTATACCCGTAACCCAACAACCCCCCCTTAACCTTACTTTTTAGGACATTACGGGAAATTTAGCATGGCCAATCCACCTAACCCACACATCTTTGGACAGTGGGAGGAAACCGGAGCACCTGGAGGAAACCCACGCACACACGGGGAGGACGTGCAGACTCCGCACAGACAGTGACCCAGCCGGGATAGTGCGGCGCATGGTCTAAAATGACTATGCCTGCATACTCCGCCCCCATGACCTCCGCCAGCATCTCCTTCCCACCACAAAAAATATTCGGGAATACACCCGGTGAACCCGGGAGAGAAACAAATAATCCCTCTCCCCAGGACACCTCCATGGATCAATCCCCCCCCACCCCCCGCCCATCTGTTCCGTAAGCACCCCTAACTTGGGCCTTGACCTGTCCAGCCTCAGACCCAACACACAATTAAAATCTGAGTGGAATGTTTGCTCAACGCACCCTCTCCTGAATCACACCTGGTCCTTTAATAATAATCTTTATTGTCACAAGTAGGCTTACATTAACACTGCAGTGAAGTTACTGTGAAAAGCCCCTAGTCACCACACTCCGTCGCCTGTTCAGTTACACAGAGGGAGAATTCCGAATGTCCAAATTGCCTAACACCACGTCTTTCAGGGCTTTCCTGGGTCCTGCAGGAAAACTGCATCAGCCTTTAGATTCTTTAAATGCGCATATACCCTTGACCTTTTAACCAGCCATTTAGCCTCGGACATTCCAGGTTACTACCCTCATCAGGGGCTTCCCTCCCCGTCTAATAAGGTCCGCCATCACCCCCTAATTTAAGTTCCATCCAGCTATCAGCTCTCCAAACCACTTGACCTCACACAAAATGGCCACCCCCTCCATCTCCCCCTCGGTCTACCTTGATAAACAACTGAGCCACCAACTGAACACTTCCCCATCTCCCTTTCCTCCCACTCCTTCCTTTCCCATCCCCTTCTCGACGACCCCTCCCCACTCTGGCTAGCCAGCACAGATGCCACCCCCACATTGCTTCCGTTTACTCTCATTTCTCGCCAGCATGGCGGCCCCTGCCTGGAGGGCTAAACAAAGGACCCAACCACCACCTCCCATCTCACTCATCCCGCCCACTCTACTTTCTCTATCCACTCCACTCTTCAATTCATCGTGCCCCCCCCCCCCCCACCCGCCCCCCCTCCCCCACGCACCAAACACACCTACAAAAATTTCCATGTTAGGACAAATCACCAGCCCCTTAGAACTAGGAAGCGCACATAAAGGACATCACACATACATACAAAAATCAATAACATATCACAGATGTAATAAAACATACCCCTGATAAATCGTGAAACATACAAAATGTCCCAAACCTAACCCTCCCCTAGCCCACGGTCCCGAACAAAGCAACTCACCTCTTCTGGCATCTCAAAATAATGCTCTTTGCCCTTGAACGTTACCCACAACTTGGTCGGGTACAACACCCCAAACTGAATGTAGCTCCGGTAGAGTTCAGCTTTGGCCGTGATGAATCCGGCCCGCCTCTTGGCCAGGCCAGTCCCAATGTCTTGATATCCCGTGACCTGATTTCCTTCCCAGCTATAGTTCTGCGTTGCTTTGGCAACCTCAAAATTTTCTCTTTATCTTGAAACTTGTGCATTCACAGCCCTTGGCTTCTGTCTCAGGGATCAGTGGGCCCTATCCACTTCAGGGTCCTTCTCAAATACCTTTTCATCCACCAAATTCTTAAACATCTGCATCACGTAATTGGTGGCACTCATTTTCTCTGCTCCCTCTGGCTCACCCAAGATCCGCAGATTCTGCTGCCTAGACCGATTTTCCTGCTCGTTAACCCTTGCCTGCAGCACCTTGCACATTTCCCCAAACATCTCCACCTCCATCTCCCTTCCCCTCTTCCCCCTCCCCCAGTGACCTCTGATCCTCAACATGCTTGGCCCTCCTATCTCTACCACTACATTTAGGGGCAGCACGGAAGCACAGTGGTTAGCACAGTTGCTTCACAGGTCCAGGGTCCCAGGTTCGAGTCCCAGCTTGGGTGGGAATCTGTGCGGAGTCAATACGTTCTCCCCGTATCTGCGTGGGTTTCCTCCGGCTGCTCCAGTTTCCTCCCACAAGTCACAAAAGACGTGCCTGTTAGGTAATTTGAACACTCTGAATTCTCCCTCTGTGTACCCGCCCAGGCGCCGGAATGTGGCGACTAAGGAATTGTCATAGTAACGTCATTGCAGTGTTCATGTAAGCCTATTTGTGACAATAAAGATAATTATTATTGTATTATTATAATGCTGTTGCAATTAAATCTCTGATTTGAATATGAACATGGGTAATAATTCTCCTGATTCGGGTATGCTAATTTCCGATTGTTGTGTCTGACCTTGATGTTCCCCTGGCTGTTTAGATTTCACCATATTCATCCGGGCTTGTCCTGGAGTTTGCTGACCTGTCAGTGTTTAATTTAGACATAACTCATTTTTCTCCCAGTCGTAGGGGGTGTTTCGAGGAATCTATCCTTCATTTTCCCATTGATTACCATAACATCTGGAATTAGGAATTCCATTTTTAGGCGACTGTTGTCTCTGTGGTGGTTGCCAAGGGGGTCCTTGAGGGGATTCTCCTGAGAATAATTGTCGTTGATGGAACCGGGTCCCCGTGAGTCCCAATCATCTCTCTTGGAGAGTTTTCTTTAAGGCTGCTATGAGTCCACTATCTTTTAGCTATCCTTTTTTAAAAATAGTTTGTCAATGCTGGCACAAGGATTTCAGAGACTTGACTAACTTTTGCTTGGTTGAGATGTCCAATTCGTTAGAATGAGTAGTGATGCGACCATCAATTCACATGAGACAGAGAGTTGAAGTGAACAGTGGTTTTAATCAGGTAGAACTGTGCCTGCCTGCGACTACACTGTACTGAGTGCCGCCTACGGGCTGCAGATCTATATACCTCCCCCGAGGGGGCGGAGCCATAGGCGGAGCCCACAAGGGCACCGACATAATCCGATGTAATGTAATGTAATACAATGGTGAATGGTAGCAGTAATCCATTCACCACAAGTAGTCTATTAGTATTAAGTAAACAGTCCAATACATGCACCTACAGAATTATTACAGCAAGAACTTCTGCCAAGTGTATTTATCTCGAAGCTTTACTGGTAAGCACAGTCTCTGGATTCTAAAACATTGTGTCTGCAGCGTAAGCTGCAAGCTGTTAACCCTTTCAGGGATTCTGCATTTACTACTTCATATATTTCTTGGGATACTCTGTATTTTCTTTCCTGCATTTTGTTTATTTGTACGTCTACAGGTTTGAACGCGTTCTATTAGGGATCACACCATTTCTTTCCTTACCGTGTTTCAAATATTTTTATGAAGTTAAACCTCACAAACCAACACTTTGGGTGCCATCTGTCGCTGGTTTAGGTATTCCCAGACCCAAATGTATAATCTTACATGTCTATTTCTGACTGAGCTAATGGGGGAGGAAAGACTATCTTTCTGTCCGACACAAAATGAGCTCTCACTAGAGGGAGATTACTGTCCAGTGCTTAAACAGTTAAACAGATTTCAGTCACCCCCCAATGGAAGTTTTTGCCTACATCACCCATAATTAGATCGTCCTACCTTTTTTGGTTGTGGATCCTTTGTCACTTAAGACTTCCTAAATGAGTGTCTAGGACTTATGTAAAATGCACAGTTTATATTTTTTAGTGGGAATTTTATTAAGAAAACATTTGAGATTGTAAAATACAAAGACAGTTTAAAAAGAGGACTGTGTTAACAGCTATCTGCTGATGGATTTTCTTCATTATGAGAAAGATATTGGACTTCCGGTGGCAACATGTAGGAGGAGGTTGCAGGTTGGGTAGCTCTTGCCACAGTCCTCGGTTTTTGGTCTTTTTCACCTGATTTTGGGAGAATTTACATGGAAACCTGACCCAGTTGAAAGTTAGTTACAGGAGGATGTCTGAGAACCAAGGAAAGAATATTTTGAAGAAGCGTGCGAGCACTAGTCTGCTGATGGTTGACTTCACTGAGGAGTGCGGTGGGAGGAAAAATGGCGGTGGTGAGCTCTGCAGATGGGGTCACTCTAGTAACGATGGATGTGCTGGTGGAGGTGATGGCGGCTGAGTTCGAGAAGCAGTTCAGCAATTATTTCGAGTAGCTGGGAGAGAAATGCTGGAGAGTCTTAAGCAGTCTGTGGAGGACTAGTTGGCCCTGGTAAAGGAAGCAATTGGAAAGACATCGGAGATGGTGCAGGGAGCATGGTGAGGTGTTGAAGGGCTGGAGGTAACACTGTCCAGGCACAGTGACCAGCTTGTTTCTCTGGAGGCCGAAGGTGGAGGACAGTAATAAGGGCCTGAGAGCAACTTTCGAGGACCTGGAAAACAGGTCCCGGCAGCTGAATCTACAGATTGTGGGGATGCCTGAGGGTGTGGAGGGCCCATGGTTGGTGGAGTACTTTTCAGCAAAGTTTGGGAAGCTGTTGGGGGAGGAGGAAGAACCCTCCACTTCAAGGTGGAAGAAGGCACAGCAGTCATTCTGGCCGAAGCCATGGACTATCAAGCCACCTAGGGCTGTGATAGTTTGCTTTCATGGCTACCAGATAAAGGAGGAGGTGCTGCGATGGGCTAAGCAGGACCGTGAGGTGAGGTGGGAAGGCAGTGGTATTTGGACATACCAAGATGTCACAGTGGACTTGGCGAGAAGGTGGGCAGCATTCAATAGAAGGCATCACCTTATAAAAACAGAAAGCATTTTAGAGTGGTCTACCTGGCAAAGCTGATGATCACGCAAAACTCCAAGGATCAATTCTTCGAGATGCCGGTGGAGGCAAAGGCGTTCATGAAGGTAGAGGGACTGGGTCTGAACTGAGAATAGTAGAAGTAGGACTTTGTTTTAAAAGGAATTGTTGGAGGGCTATGCGTTTTGTATTTTCTTGGTTTAATTTGGGGCTCTTTATTCTTTTTGTATTATGGTATTGTTAATTGAAAAGTGTTTTGGGGGATTGTTTATTGAATGGGGTTGCTTTGTTCTTTTGTCTTTTGTGGTTTTAGGGGCTGGTACATGGAAATGGAGAGGAGGGGTGAGGAAGGTTCAGAGGGGGAGGGATTTTTGAGGTATTAAGCTGTGTGTAGAAGGTTCCTTGGGTTTGGTTTTTGTTGATTATTGGGTGGGGCAGGTGGGGGAAATTGCAGTACGCTAGTAAATGGGAGCAAAGTGGAGGGAGGGACTGCGGCCTGCTGATCCCTGTGGTGCAGGATTTGGTGTGTCTGGAAGGTGTGAATGGTGGGAGGATGGGGATGGTGGAGATAAGAGCAATTTCAAGAGGATGTAGTTGTTTAGTTGTTTTTTGGGGGCGTGATAGGGGATGACGGGGGGGGGGGGGGCTGGTAGGTTGCTGACGGTGACTGAGGCTTGTTCTTTGTCCTATGTGATGGGTGGGGCCAGGTGCCATCTTGCGTGGGTTCTGCTGGTTGGTGCATGGTGGGTGGGGGGAGGGGGGGATGCAAATTCCAGATGTAGAATGTGGTGGCGGATCTGGGGGGCAGATATGTGATGGTCTTCGTGAAGGGCAGGCAGCTCGCGAGTAATATAAGACGGCTGTTGAATGTGGTGATGAATCTGTCGGGGGCTCTGGTACCAGAGGTGGTGGTGTCCATGGATGCGGAGAAGGCATTTGATCGGGTGGAGTGGCGGTACTTGTTCGAGGCTTTGGGTAGGTTTGGGCTGAGATTTGTGGCATGGGTACAGTTGCTGTATGTGGCACCAAGGGTGAGGGTGAGGACAAATGATATGAGCTCACAAACCTTTGGTTTACACAGGGTACAAGGTGGGGTGCCCAATGTTGCCATTGCTGTTTGCACTGGCCACAGAGCCATTGGCGATGGCGCTCAGGGGGTCGGCAGAGTGGCATGGGACTATCAGGGGACAGAGGGGGCATCGGGTGTTGCTCTCTGCCAATGACCTCTTGCTGTATGTTTCGGATCCGTTGGAGAGTATGGGAGGATTATGGATCTGCTGGGGAGGTTTGGAGGGTTCTCGGGGTACAAGCTGAATGTTGGGAAAAGAGAGGTAATCCCTGTGAATGAGCTGGGACAGCGGGCTAATTTAGGGGGGATGCTACTTACGGTAGCAAGGGATAGCTTTAGTTATTTGGGGATTCAGGTAGCGAGGGAATGGACGGGGCTCCATTAGTGAAACTTAACAAAGCTGGTGGAGGAGGCTGGGGAGGATCTTAAGAGGTGGGATACATTGCACTTAACGTTGGCGGGGAGGGTCCAAGTGGTGAAAATTAATATTATGCCGAGATTCTTGTTTATCTTTCAAACTCTTCCGATATTTATAGCAAAGGTCTTTTTTCGGAAAATGGACACGATCATTTCTGACTTTGTATGAGCGGGGAAGGTGCCGAGGGTGGGGAGGACACTGTTACAGAGACAGAGGCAGCAGGCGGGGAGTTGGCGTTGCTGAACCTGCTTCATTATTATTGGGCGGTGAATGTGGACAAAGTGCGGCTTTGGTGGGAAGAAGAGTGGGTTAGGATGGAGGAGGAATGTCATAAGCGGTCTAGTTTGAGGGCTTTGGTGACGGCAACATTGCCAATGGCTCCAAGTAGATATTCAGGGAGCCCAGTGGTGCAGTCCATGGTGAAGATATGGAATCAGGTGAGGAGGCATTTTAAGGTGGAAGGGATGTCAGTGCTAACGCCGCTATGCGAGAATCATGGGTTTGAGCCGGGGGGATGGATGGATAGTGTATAAGGAGGTGGAGGGTAGTGGAGCTGGTCAAGTTGAGGGATCTGTATTTGGAGAAAGGGTTTGTCAGTTGAAGGAGCTAAGGCAGAGTGTAGAGCTGCTGAGAGGGGGTGAGTTCAGGTACCTGCAGGTTAGGGACTTTGCACAAAAGTTCGGGAGGGGGTTCCCTAGGTTGCCGGGATACATCCTGCTGGAGTGACTGCTGCTTCCAGATGTGGAAGGGGAGGGAAGAATTGGGGATATATACAAGTGGCTGGGGGAGCATGGAGGCGAGCGGGTGGTGAAGATCAAGGAGAAATGGGAAGCGGAGTTAGGAGGGGAGATCAATTGGGGAATATGGAGTGAGGCACTGCATAGGGTAAACGGAACCTCCTCTTGTGCAAGGATGAGCCTGATACAGTTTAGGGTGATGCACAGGGTGCATATGACTCTGGCGAGAATGAGTGGGTTCTTTCAGGGGGTAGCAGATAAGTGTGAGAGGTGTGGGCGGGGGCTAACGAATCACGCGCACATGTTTTGGGGTTGCGAAAAATTGGGAAAATTCTGGGCAGGAGTGTTTGCAGTCTTATTCACGATAATGGAGGAGGAACTGGACCCGGATCCGTTGGTGGCGCTATTTGGGGTCTCAGAGAAGCCGGAGCTCATGGAGAGGAGGAAGGCCTTCGCCTCTCTGATTGCACGGCGACGAACTTTGCTTGAGTAGCGGTCAGCATCGCCACCGGGGTAGTGGCTTGGTTAGGTAACCTGTACGGTTTCCTGTGATTAGAGAAGATAAAGTATGAGTTGAGGGTCTCTTCAGGGGGGTTTGAGGAAAGGTGGGGGATGTTTGTGACTGTGGTTAAGGGTCTGTTCGTCGCGGGGGAGGGGCGCGAAAAAGGGGAAAACTGTACAGACTGTACAGTTGATTGTTGGGAGGTATGTTTCCCGGGGTGTTTATTCACTGTAATCTGTTCTATACATGTTTGTAATAAAATAATTTTTTTTAAAATGATACGTGATGATCTCGGGAATACTGGAGGGCGGGTCAGTAGTTTTGGGGAATGTATCTGCTCCAAATTGGGATGATGTAGAGTTTATGAAGAGGGTGGTGGCGACTATCTCGGAGAGGGATATGCATCAGTTGATACTGGGGTGATTGGAATAAAGTTTTGGATCTGAAGGTGGAGTGTTCCAAACCAAAGTCTGTGTCCTCTGTGCCTGAGCTCACGACCACGTGGTTCACTCATGGTCTCAGCCGTTCGGGAACCCGGTGTGGCAGCTGCGGACTGTGTCCAACGACGCCACAGTCGGGCGGGAGCCATGCTGCTGGCCCGGGAGGTTTCCACAGGGGCTGAGGGGACTGGTGGGGAGGTGGTCAGGGGATGGCGAGGGGGTGTCCGGGGGACACAATCTGGCAGGTCAGGTCTGTGCACGGCCGATGCCATGTTGTACAGCGCGACCGCTGCAGGTCGTCACCTTGCGCATGCACGGGCACTGACCCGGTAATTCTCCAGCCGTTTATTTCGTGGAGGTCGGGTATTTTACGTGGCACAGCTGCTCGCCCCTCACCGGTCGCAGCATCGGTGAGGGGGCGCACCAATTCTTTCCATGTAAAACGCCATGAAACATAGAATTTATTTACATAGAATTTACAGTGCAGAAGGAGGCCATTCAGCCCATCGAGTCTGCACCGGCTCCTGGAAAGAGCACCCTACCCAAGGTTAACACCTCCACCCTATCCCCACAACCCAGTAACCCCACCCAACACTAAGGGCAATTTTGGACACTAAGGGCAATTTATCATGGCCAATCCACCTAACCTGCACATCTTTGGACTGTGGGAGGAAACCGGAGCACCCGGAGGAAACCCACGCACACACGGGGAGGATGTGCAGACTCCGCACAGACAGTGACCCAAGCCGGAATCGAACCTTGGACCCTGGAGCTGTGAAGCGATTGTGCTATCCACAATGCTATCGTGCTGCCCCCTCCGTACTTAGCCTCAGAATCGGAGAATCTGGCCCCTGGAGTTTGGATGAAGGCTATTAGCAGCTCTGGGGTTCAGTGTGAGGGTAACGTGAGCATTTGTTAAGTATGTAGAGTTCAACAAAAATGGGGAGGTCGCGCCCTCGGTGCTATGGGAGGCATTGAAGGGGAGTGGTTCGATAACTGCAGAAGAGATAATTGCAAATAAGGTGCAGACTGAGGGAGGAGTGCCAGCGGCTGCTGGATTAAATTTTGAAGGTGTATGGTAAATATGAGGAGGACCCCACACCCTAACTATTGGCTAGTAGCAAGAAACTGCAGACTCAGCTTAATCTGGTGACTGCGGATATGGCGGTGCGTCAGCTGCTGAGGGCTCGGTGAATATGGGGAGAAGTCTAGCCACTTGTTGGCTGGCCAGTTGAGGTGGTAGGCAGCTTGCCGAGACATTGTTCAGGCGTGGATATGGGAGGGAGGCTAGTGGCCGTGCCTGAGAAGGTGAATGGGGCATTTGAGGCATTCTCTGCACAGTTATAGAGGTCAGAGCCGCCAAATGATGAGTCGGACATGGAGGAGTTTCTGGAGGGGGTGGAGTGTCCTACATTGGAGGAGGAAGGCAATCGGAAACATGCAGACGTGTTCCCAGTGGAATGTAATAAAAGGTTTGCAGACCGGCTGTTACTGCTGCTAATGGAGGCATTTGAGGAATCAATGGCTTGGGGTGGTCGCTCCCGGACACGACGCTGCAGGCATCCGTCTAGCTCCTTCGGAGGAAGGATAAGGACCTGGTGGAGTGCAGGTCATATCGGCCAATCTCTTTATTGAATTCAGAGGCTAAGATCCTGGTGAAGGTGCTGACGCTCAGTTTGGATGGGTATCTCCTGAGCATTGTTGGGGAGGATCAAACAGGGTTTGTGAAGGGTAGGCGGTTGTCCTCTACTGTGCGATGCCTGTTAAATGTGATTCTGTCCCCGCCGGAAAGGGGCGGGGTACGGGAGTTATTGTGGGGCTGGACGCACAAAAGGCCTTCGACATTGGAACTATTTGTTTGGGGTGTTGGAGCGGTTTGGGATTGGGCCCAGGTTTATGTTGTGGGTAAAACTGTTATGCAAGGAACCTAGGGCTTGTGTTCACACAAATAATATGAGCTTGAAGTATTTCCAGTTGCACAGGGGATTGAGGCAGGGATGCCCTATGTTCCCTCTCTTATTTGCGTTGGCGGTAGAGCCTTTGGTCAAGGTATCAGGCTGGCATGCCAGGGTGCCCATGTGGCACCATCAGTGCCAGGGCACCAACTGGCACAAAGTGCATGCAGTTGGGGGCCTCCAATCCCCTGGGAGAGTCCCATGAGTACCGTTTAGTCTGGTCCCCATTTTGCACAGGCCAGTACTAAACGGCGCTCGCCCGAGGTCTCCGAGGCAAAGGGGATTGATCCCCCCCTCAAAACATTCATTTTTTATGGTTTGTCTCTTCAACACAGTAAGAATATTTCTCACATGTTCAGTGCTTTTGGGAGGTCAAAAAGGTTCCGTGGCTGGAAAAGCTTGGGAATTCCTGTGACGAGCTGAACATCTCATCAGGCTGCAGTTGTAGTTCCTAACAGGGCCATTGGGTGTCAGCATCGCTCAGAGTCCCATCATCGATGTGAACCAACCAGCTTTGTCTTTGTCCATTGACCGTTTGGAGATGGGGGTGTGGAGGGGCACGCACCGTGGAACCATCTTTTGGACACAAAGGGCTGACAAAGAGAAAGGTTAGTGCAGCTTTTCACAGTAACTTCATTGAAGCCTACTCGTGACAATAAGCGATTTTCATTTGATTTTTCAGGTGCGGGTGAGCTGGATGGCAAGATTACCCTGCTCTGTTACAGAGGATTCAGCTGTGACCTTCAATGGGCAATGTGACCTCGGGGAATACCCTCCCTAGACCTCACCACCTTGTTCGCTTCATTGGAGCTACCTGCTTGACCAAACGATTGGTCATTTTGACCATTCATGGCTCACTGTTACATTTTGTTTTTACTGCCCTTGCAAAGTATCTTTAATTGTGTTGAAGGCACTATTTAAATACAAGTTGTTGTTACATTGTTGGCCCATCAGAAAGCTTGCAGTCATTAGAACATGAAGGAGTCTGGCACCAACTGGGCCCATGACTTTGTTCAGAGCGTGGGTGGCACGGTAATGCAGTGGCTAGCACTGTTGGCTCACGGCGCAGACACCAGTGTTCGATCCTGGGCAGCACGGTGGCACAGTGGTTAGCACTGTAGCCTCACGGCACCGAGCACCCGGGTTCGATCCTGGCCCGGCGTCACTGTCCATAATGTGTTTGCACATTCTCCCCGTGAATTCGTGAGTCTCACCCCACAACCAAAAGATGTGCAGGGTGGGTGAATTGGCCACGCTAAATTGCCCCTTAATTGGAATAAAAAGAATTTGGTACTCTAAATTTTTTTTTTTAAAAGACTTTGCTCAGAGCTTGGAGCCCTGCCTTGACATTCAACATAGTGAAGCTGGATATCCCACTGGCAGGGGAGGGAACAGTGGCATGATGCTGTTGCATTGGCATGAAATGTGACATGGACATGTTGAGAAATGTTCTGTTCCCATCGCGGAACCTGCCCAATGAGAATGGAAGATTACAATTCTGGCCCGAGAGGGACATATAATCCAGGGGGATACAGCAGTACAGCAGTGATGTGTAATCCAAGGAGTACGGTCATATGTTAGGGACATGTAATCCAAGTGATATGGTTACATGTCAAAGACGTGTAATCCAGGAGGATATGGCCACATATCAGGGACGTGTAATCCAGGAGATATGATCATATGTCAGGGGTGTGTAATCCAGGGGATAAGGTCACATGTCAGGAGTGTGTAATCCAGGTGATATGGTCACATGTCAGGAACATGTAATGCAAGGATTACAGTCACATCTCAGGGATATGTAATCCAGGACATACAATCACACATCAGGAACGTGTAATTCGGGGGCGGGGTGGGGGTTACAGTTGCACGTTAGAGAGATGTAATCCGGAGGGTACAGTCACATATCAGGGACATGTAATCTGACGAATATGTTCACATGTCGGAGACATGTAATACTGGGGATATGGCTGCACGTCAGCGATGTCTAATCTAGGGGAGACGGACACATTGCAGGGACGTTTAATCTGGGAGGAGATAGTCACATGACTGAAGTGTAATCCAGGGGGTACGGTCACATTGCAGCGATGTGTAATCCAAGGGGATATAGTCATTTTGCAGGGAAGTGTAATCCAGGAGATATGGTCACATTACAGCGACGTGTAATCCAAGGGGATATAGTCATTTTGCAGGGAAGTGTAATCCAAGGGGATATAGTCACATAGCAGCGACATGTAATCCAGGAGGATACGGTCACATTGCAAGGACGTGTAATCCAAGGGGATATAGTCATTTTGCAGGGAAGTGTAATCCAGGGGGATACGGTCACATAGCAGCGACGTGTAATCCAGGAGGATACGGTCACATAGCAGCGACATGTAATCCAGGAGGATACGGTCACATAGCAAGGACGTGTAATCCAGGGGGATATAGTCACATTGCAGTGGCGTGTAATCGAGTGAATACAGGAATTTTCCTTACAGGGCCAAATTATCCTTTTCTGTTCCAACCTGGCTTTCTGGGGTAAAGCACAGTGTGACTATATTAGCAGCATTACTTCCTGCGCAGGCAGTTTTGCTCGTTTGCATTATTTCCAGTTTCAGTTTCAATTCTCATTGAGGAAATGATTTGATGTAATTCACTCAGGAATGCAAAACTGAGCTGAAAACAACAACTTTCCTTGATCACGCTATAGAAGTCGAGTGAAAGCTGAGAAAAGAAATCAACACATTGGGTTATACGATCAGCATTATGAGGTAAAGTTGACTGGAATTACTTTAGTCCTGAAATTTACCTGTAGATGGTTAAACGAGGAGCTGTTTTCAGGAATAAAGTAGCAGACATTACAAAGCAGTTCAAACACATTAATGGGGATTTGTTTTCTGGGGGGGTGTGAGCATTGCTGGCTGGGCCAGCATTGATTCCCCATCTCAAACTGTCCTGGAGAAGGTGGTGGTGAGCTCTGTGAACAGTGCAGTCTGTCTCTTGTAGATACACCCACAGTGCTGTTAGGAAGGGAATGCAGCACCTTGGTCTCACAATAGTGAAGGAACAGCGATATGGGCTGGATTAACCGCCTCGCAATGCCGAAAACACAAATCGCGAACGGGCGGAGAATCGGGCTTCCGGCCAAAATCGAGGTCCACGCCCATCGCCAATTTGGGCGCCATACTCTGGTCCCTCCCTGGTGGCACAAATGAGTTTTGCGCACTGCGCCGGCAGGGGCGTGCAAAACCGGCATTTGCATTCATTTACGTGCACTCACTGGGTAAGACCCAATCTGCTCTGTGCTTTCACGATGCTCAGCCCCTCTCAGGTAGCAGTCACACGGACTTGATTTACTTCAGGGATTTACTAACGGGGCCTGGGTGCCATGGTCACTGAGGGGGCGAGAGAAGGTAAGCAAAGTTTTAAAAAGTGCTCAAATTTGTAGAGCTAGTTGGGGGGTGGCAGCCAGGGCCGGGGAGAGTAGCGGGGAGCGACTTAGTGACAGGTCAGTGGATTCAAGATGCCCCCTTCGGGATTGGGGTGGCCTGGCTCAGGCTGCTGTTGCTGCAGGAATTGTTTTAAACACACCCATTTGGGACAAGTTATAAGCCCCTGGCTGCTCACCCTGCTGACTGCTCACTGTGTCCTGTAAATGTTCACAGAGCCTCTGATCATTTGGGAGCTCACCCAGGCCGCCTCTCTGGAAACCCTTAGACCCCAGCTGACCTATCAATGGGATGGTCATGGCCAAGCTCAATCAGTAGCACACCAGGTGCTGCCACTCCTCAGTGCACTCAGCAGAAACACAGCCACACTACAGAAGTAGCAGGGGAATAGCAGAGTTCACACCAAACAAAGGATATATGCACTGTGGCCTTTGGCATCCTCACTGGCACACTGGCCCTCTCAGGGCAGATGTCTCACCAGTGACTCTACCAGCCATCCCACCCTTCAAGAGCACCAGCAGTCCCAGAGTCCTGCCTGCTTACTGTGCCCCTGCTCCCTTCCATCCTGCCCCCGGTCACAATGCAGCTAGACTGCCACCAGACGAAAACCTCCTTCGCTCACACCCATCTGTCGGACCTGTCGCTAAACGTAGAGTCGATTGGTAGCACACCATGGCCCTCTCTGATGTGTTGGGTACTCTGGATCCGCGGTGACTGCGTTTACCTCAGCAGTAACATAGACAGGCTACCAACACTTGAAATAGTACAACACTATTTTATTAAGCTAGAAACTGTTGAACATATTTTCACTGTGGGTCGACACTATGTTAGATTAAACTAAAGACCTATGCCTATCCTAACCAGCCTATGCGCTCAGCACATGGTGAAGATCTGTGCTGCAAGCTGTGAGCTCTGTCCCTCTGAGAGGCTGCATCCCAAATGAGCGGGAAAATTGATGCCCTCTGTCTTTATAGTGAGTGTGCTCTAACTGGTGATTGGCTGCGGTGTTGTGTGTGTTGATTGGTTTTGCTGTGTGTCAGTCAGTGTGTGTGTCTGCACCATGATATACTGGTGTACATTATGACATTCCCCCTTGTATAAAAATTGTATGTTTGTGGCAATAAATAATGTGTGGTGAGAATGTTCCTAACTACGTGTGGAGTGCGAAGACATATTTACAAGACAATGTACTTAAGAACTAAGCTATTTACATGGGAAGGTGTCTGGTGCAGATAAACAGTATGCAACAAAAGAGTAACGAGATCAACATTATATACAAACCAGGGAATTGATCAAACAATGAAACAGTTCAGAGAGTCCATAAATTTGAAAAGTTCATAAATTTAGTCTCTGAGGTGGGCGACGAATTCTGGTTGACCGCCTCAAGGGTGGGTCGAGAGTCGTCGGTTCAGGAGCGGACTGGACTGCGTCAGAGTCAGGGGGAGGCAGAGCGACAGGGAGCTCTACATAGTCCATGGCAGGGTCGTCATGCCGGTGAGGCGAGACCCGAAGATCACGTGGCGAGCGTGGAACGAGATGAAGGGCACGTCAATTGCGGCGCAGAAGAGAGCCATCCGGTAGACGAACCAGGAACGAGCGGGGGGCCACCTGCCGGAGGACAACAGCGATTGCAGACCAGCCATCACCTGGAAGATGGACGCGGACGTTGTCATCGGGAGCCAGAGCAGGGAGATCAGCTGCACGCGAGTCATAAGCCGCCTCGTGCTGGGCACGAGACTGCTGCATCCGGCGAAGGTCTGGAACGTGGTCGAGGTCTGGGACATGGATGGACGGCACTGTTGTCCTCAGGGTGCGATTCATGAGTAGTTGGGCTGGCGACAGGCCAGTGGACAAGGGGGCGGAGTGGTAGGCCAGCAAGGCAAGGTAAAAATCAGACCCAGCATCGGCAGCCTTGCATCGGAGCCTTTTGACGATATGTACATCCTTCTCTGCTTTGCCATTGGATTGGGGGTACAGGGGACTGGACGTTACATGGGCAAAATTGTACCGCCTGGCAAAGTTGGACCATTCTTGCCTGGAGAAGCAGGGGTCATTGTCGGACATAACTGAGCGGGATGCCGTGTCGAGCAAAGGTTTCTTTACATGCACGAATGACTGCAGACGAAGTGAGGTCGTGTAACCGTATCACCTCCAGGTAATTAGAAAAGTAGTCCACGATTAGGACATAGTTTGTACCCAGCGCGTGTAACAGGTCGATGCCCACCTTGGTCCAGGGTGACGTGACCAACTCATGGGGCTGCAGGGTTTCATGTGGTTGTGCCGGCTGGAATCGCTGACAGGTTGGGAGTTGAGCACGGTGTTGGCTATGTCCTCATTAATGCCAGGCCAATACACTGCCTCTTGGGCCCATCGGCGGCACTTCTCCACTCCAATGTGGCTCTTGTGTAGTTGTTCCAGGACAAGCTGGCACATGCTATGTGAGGTGACAATGCGGTCCAGTTTTAGAGGAACCCCGTCTACTACTGCCAGATCATCTCTGAGATTATAGAATTGAGGGCATTGGCCCTTGAGCCACCCGTCTATTAGTTGGCGCACGACACGCTGGAGCAAGGGGTCGGCAGCCGTCTTGCGACGAATTTGGATGAGGCGTTCATCCGAGGCAGGTAGATTGGAGGCCGCGAATGGCACATGGGCGTCAACCTGGCAGACAAATCCCGCTGGGTCACATGGAGTGGTGACTGACCTGGAGAGAGCGGCAGCAACGATGAGTTCCTTTCCTGGGGTATATACCAGCTGGATGTCGTTTCGCCGGAGCTTGAGAAGAATACGCTGGAGGCGAGGCGTCATGTCGTTCAGGTCTTTTTGTATGATATTGACTAGCGGGCAATGGTCTGTCTCGACGGTGAACTGAGGGAGTCCATAGGCATAATCGTGGAATTTAACGACACCGGTCAGAACGCCCAGGCACTCCTTTTCAATCTGCGCATAGTGCTGTTCGGTGGGGGTCATCACACACGACGCATATGCAACGGGGGCCCATGATGAGGCCTCATCACGTTGAAGGAGCACTGCTCCAATGCCGGATTGACTGGCATCCGTAGAGATTTTGGTCTCCTTGGCTGGATCAAAACAAGCTAAGACTGGGGCCGTGGTCAGTTTTGCCTTGAGTTTCCTCCATTTGTGTTCGTGGGCAGGGAGCCATTGGAAGACTGTTGTCCTCCTGACCAAGTTCCTGAGAGCCGTGGTATGAGAGGCGAGTATGAGTTTCCCTAAAAGCGGAGGACCGCCTTCTTGTCCTCCGGTGTCTTCATAGCCTTGATGACAGCTAACTTGTCATCATCCGGCTGCACACCCAATTGGGAGATGTGGCCTCCGAGGAATTTAATCTCAGTCTGATCAAAGGAGCATTTGACCGTGTTGAGGCAGAAGCCATGCTCATGTATCCGTCTGAAGACGCGCTGGAGGCGATTAACATGCTCCTGCGGAGTGGTGGACCAGATGATGTCATCGACATAGACGCGAACGGCTTCAATACCTTCCATCATCTGTTCCATAATCTTATGGAACACTTCTGATGCAGAGATTATCCCAAACAGCATCCTGTTGTAGCAATATCTTCCAAAGGGGGTATTAAACGTGCAGAGTTTCCTGCTGGATTCATCGAGCTGGATTTGCCAGAATCCCTTTGAGGTGTTGAGTTTGGTAAAGAGCTTGGCGCGAGCCATCTCACATGTGAGCTCTTCGCACTTGGGAATGGGATAGTGCTCTCTCATAATATTGCGGTTGAGATCCTTGGGATCAATGCATATTCTCAGTTCGCCGGAAGGTTCTTTTACACATACCATGGAGCTGACCCAGTCAGTCGGTTCCGTGACTCTGGAAATCTCTCCTTGGTCCTGGAGGTCCTGTAGCTGCTGCTTGAGGCGATCCTTAAGGGGTTCTGGGGCCCTGCGAGGTGAGTGCACCACAGGCATGGCATTCGGTTTCAACAAGATCTTGTAGGTGTGCGGGAGCGTGCCCCTTCCCTCAAAGACGTTGTGGTATTGGTTAATAATGGCGTTGAGCTGCACCCTAAAATCATTGTCCTGAAAGGCAGACGTGTCAGCAGGAGAGAGGGAGTGATCCCTCTGAACTAGGTTCAGCAGCTTGCATGCCTGCGCACCAAGCAGGGAGGCTTTCGAGGATCCCACAATTTCAAAGGGAAGGATGGCTTTGTGTGACCTGTGCGTCACTTCAAGTTGGCATGAGACGCTGGCAGCAATGGCATTGCCATTATAATCTAATAGCTGGCAGGCTGACGGCAGGATGGCTAGTTTGACACAAAGGCTTTGGAGGTCAGATTGGCAGAGGCACCAGTGTCCAGGCGGAATCGTATTTGGGACCGGTTGACCGTAAGGGTGGCACACCACTCATCATCCGGATCGATGCTGTGTATCGGTAGAGGCTGGACTTTTTGCTTCGGGGGCACACTGTTTTTGGTAATGATACCGACTCGAAAAGGCGCCTTCGGGTCCTCGATGTCAATATCGGGCAGCAGGTGTGAATAGGGCTCGGTGACCGTGGGTTGAGTGGTCCGGACATCCCTGCGAGGCTGGTTGGAGCGACGAGAGTTGGCAGGCTGAACAGACCTGCATAAAACAGCAGAGTGGCCAAGTTTTCCACATTGTAGGCAGCGTCGGGATTTGGCAGGACATTGCCGCTTTAAGTGAGCGGAGCCACAGTTGCCGCACATTGCGCCACCGCGCATGCACGATGCAGTCGTACATGGTGCGTGCCTGTGCAGTGCGATCGTCGACGTCGCCGTCCCCTCGTTCAGTGCGCGCATGCGCGGGAGGCCGCGAAAAGGGCGCAAAATGGCCGCCCTCATCCAGGCTGAGGCCCTGGAGTTGCTTGATTGCTTGTACCCGTTCTGTCTCGTGGGGACCTTGCCGCGCCGTTTTGGCTGCTTGGGTGTGTGAATACCGATTAGTGACGTGTTCATGCAGCACGCAGGTCTCGATGGCAATCGCTAGGGTGAGCTCCTTAACCTTGAGGAGCTGCTGGCGTCGGGGGTCTGACTGAACACCGAAAACGATCTGGTCGCGTATCATGGAGTCGGAGGTGGACCCGTAATTACAGGACTGCGCAAGGATGCAGAGGTGGGTGAGAAACGACTGGAAAGGTTCATCCTTACCCTGCAAACACTGTTGGAAGAGATAACGCTCAAAACTTTCATTCACCTTGATGTCGCAGTGACTGTCAAATTTGAGGAGGACCGTCTTGAATTTTGATTTGTCTTCACTATCAGCAAGGGTGAGAGAGTTGAAGATGTGGATGGCGCGGTCCCCGGCCGTGGAGAGGAAGAGAGCGATCTTCCTGGCGTCTGAAGTAGCTTCCAGGTCTGTGGCTTCAAGGTAGAGCTGGAAGCGTTGTTTGAAGATCTTCCAGTTGGCTCCGGTGATGCGGAGAAGCGGTGGCGGGCGGACGCTGTCCATTTTGCAGGATAGCTGTGTGCTGGTGGAAGGCAGATCACTTGCAGGTAGGTCTAAGAAGTTCCAACATGAACTACTGGTAACATGATGTGTTGGGTACTCTGGATCCGTGGAGACTGCATTTACCTCAGCAGTAATCGGGGGGTGGTGGTGGGGGGGGGGGGGGGGGGGGGGGGGCAGGTCAGAGCCTCCTCATGATTGGAGGAATCCCACAGGATATAAAAACATCGACCTGTGAGAGGTCGGGAGGGTGACCCTACGGGGAGAGGTGTAGAGTAGTTATTATATTGTGAATAGTAAATAAACTGAGTTGTATCCTGGCTACCTGGCTTCGTGTGGAGTTCTTGCCTTCGATCTTAATATATATGTTGGTATGTTGATTAGTTTTACGCTAAACTAAAATTATTCACGTGGCATCAATTTACCTACATAGCTCTTGTATTCTTCTCCAAGCACTGACTGTCGAGGGTGCTGAGTCATCTAGTTGCATGCGGTAGATTATTGGAAGCTTGCTAATGGCATTGCAATTAAAGACATCCTTGTACTGACTCATCCCTGGAGCCGATGGCGCAGAGCATGTACATCTGGACTGACTCTGATGAACCCCAATGCAATTCTGTGCCGAAGAACTAACAATGGCTTAATGTTTTGGTTGGCTGTATGGAAGTACTTTTGGACAGGGATGAGAGAAACCGTCGCGTTAAGATGCAAAACTGGGGAAAGGCAAATTACGATAACATTAGACAGTAATTGAAGAATTTGGATTGGGTGCAGCTGTGGATAGTAAATGAATATCATTGATATCAATAAGTTGATTATGATTCAGGAAAGTCATGTTCCTGACAGAATGAAGGGTAAGTATGGCAAGTTTAGGGAGCCTTGGATAACAAGGAATATTGTGAACACCGGCAAAAAGAAAAAGGAGACTTTTGTACGGTTTATAAGGGTGGGGACAGTCAAAACCCTTGAGGAGTATAAAGAAAGCAGGAAGGACAGACCAAACACACACATTCTCACAGCTCGCAAATATCAGAGTTAACTGTTAGCCCTCTCTCATGGCGACAGATTCTCAAAGAGACAGCAATTTCACAATCGCTTAATTAAAATACTGAACAAAATCTTCCATTCTCCTTCATCATATAACTTTATCTGTGTTATTCCATCAAAGTCAATTTTCACTGATTGATTTTATAGGCATTAGCTATTCTGAGAGACATTTTTGTTTGTGCAGATGACTTGCTTGCTGAAATGGTTAAATTTGGTAACGAACCGAAGGAGGCGGAGAATGGGTGGAGAACTTGGAATGATGCCATTTGCGGCTGTTACGGGATCTCAAACATTATTTATTTTTTCCTTTAATGTGACTCAAATTTCTTTCCTGTTCTTTAAAATGAATTCAAATTTCAATGTTCGCTATTTAACCAGTGTTTGAAAGAGATATTACTGGGTTTGTTTTTTGATTCAAATGAATTGAATTACTGCCGAGTTTATCTGGATGGCTTGAAAGGCTGAGGGCGGGATTATCCGGGAATTGGCAGGACGGGCGAAACGGCGCTGTGGAGTGGCGGGAACCACTCTGGCGTCAGGCCGTCCCAAAGGTGCGGAATCCTCCGCACCTTCAGGGGCTAGGACGGCGCCGGAATACTTTGCACCCGCCGGCCGGCGTAGAAGGCCTTTGGCACTGTGCCAGCTGGGTCCGCACATGTGCGGGAGCGTTAGCGTCTGCTGAAGTCATCCCTGCCCATGCGCAGGGGGGTTCACCTTCGCGCCGGCCATTGCCGGGTGGGGAGTGGGAGAATTCGGAGGCCGGAGGGGGCGGGATTCACACCAACCCCCAATGTAGGAGGCCTACATGGCCCACGAGTAGGAATAGAGTGCCGCCACGGCACAGGCCCACCCGCGGATCAGTAGGTCCCAACCGCGGGCCAAGCCACCGTGGGGACACCCCCGGGGCCAGATCGTCCCACGCCCCTCCGAGGACCCCAGAGGCCGGCCACGGAGTTGGGTCCCGCCAATAGGGACCTACCTTGATTTACGCCGGCGGGACCCGGCAAAAACAGGCGGGAACTCGGCCCATCACAAGCCGGAGAATTCGAGCGCCCCCGGGACCCATTGAGTCGAGCCGGTCCCCACCATTCTCCGAGGCGGGTGGCGCGATTCACGTCGTGGCGACTTTTGGGGGGTGGGAAAATTCGGAGGCCGGCGGGGGCGGGATTCACGCTGACCCCTGGCGATTCTCCGACCTGGTGGGGGGGTCTGAGAATCCGCCCCATATCTCAAACTGAAAACAAATCTCTAAAATTGAAACGATCTGAAGTTCTTCCAGACAAGAATCCATTGTCAAGTTTCTAACCTTAATCTTGTATTGACTTTACTCCCCTTTTTTTGATTTGTGAGGGGGATTTGTCATCCTCAGATATTTCTGACCAAAAGCTGATTGAGCGTTTCAGCCCCTTTTTTACTGTGCCACAGTGTCTCTTATTGAAATCCACCCGGCTTCCACTTTATTAATTGGGTTATAACGTTTCTGGGACATTGTACCTTCCCCTCCTCATTCCTCAATGACCACGAGGTCTGAACTTTTGGAATTTTACTTTATTTGATTTTTTTATTTTCCTTTGAACATGTCTAAACTTTTAGTTAATTTAAAATGTCCATTCCCAAGGAGCCTGTTTCCTTCCCCTCTCCTTGAGACATTCCAGGAATGCTGCATGATCTTTTAGGCTAATTGAGTTAGATTTCCCGCAATGTTTACAGTTCCCTTTCTTTACCCTACAGTCCTTAGCCATAATTGTAGCAATTTCCTGTGTTTATTTTGCCAGTTTGCATAATCTGTACTGCCGCTATCTTTTCTCGTTTTATTACTATGCTTAAAATTATTTGTTGTGAATGTGGGAGTGTGAGAGCTCAATTCCTTTAAACTAGCCTGTTTTTCAAATGGTGTGAAGGCTTTATATCTGTCATTTACATTATTAGCATAACACTGCACGAGGGTGCACTTAATTCTGTCATTTGTTCTTCTAACTGGTGAACTAAGATGACTCCTGCCTTATTTTTTCAGGAATGTGGCTAGTTCGGCCATTTTGTGTTGTTAGTATTGCTTTAATAGTGAACAGCCATTTTGTGTCCTTTCTGATATTAACAAGCATTGTGTATACACTGTCTATTTCTACAAATTGCTTCTTCTTAAACAGGCATCTAAGCCAATGAGTACCGTTTGTCTCATCAGAACTATTCAAAAGAAATATAGGAGCACAAATGTAGTTACAGGGCCGCCTATAATTTATATCATAGTCCAGTATCAGAAAATGCCCTCCAACAGGGTAACCCTCACGTGAAGGTGCAAAACTGGGGAAAAGGCAAATTACAGTAAATGAATATCATTGATATCAATAAGTTGATTAAGATTCAGGAAAGTCACATTCCTGACCGAATGAAGGAAAAGTATGGGGAAATTTAGGGAGCCTTGGATAACAAGGAATATTGTGAACACCGGCCAAAAAGAAAAAGGAGACTTTTGTACGGTTTATAAGGGTGGGACAGTCCAAACCCTTGAGGAGTTTAAAGAAAGTGGGAAGGTACTGAAGCGGGAAATTAGGAGGGCTAGGAGGGGTCATGAAACGTCCTTGGCAAGTAGATTTAAAGTGAATCCCAAAGCTTTTTATTTATATGTAAAAAGCAAGAGGGTGGCCAGGGAAAGGATTGGACCACTTAAAGACAGTGGGGGGAATCTATGTGTTCAGCCAGAGGAAATGGGTGAGGTGCTGAATTAATATTTTGCATCAGTGTTCACCAAAGAAAGGAACTTTGTGGAAGATGATTCTTGGGTAAGGTGTGTGGGCAGTCTGGATCATGTTAACATTGAAAAGTAAGAGGTATTGGGTCTTTTAAAAGATATTAAGGTAGATAAGTCTCCTGGGCCAAATGAGATTTACTCCAGAATTTTGAGAAATGCAAGGGAGGAAATTGCTGGGGCCTTGACTGACATCTTTGAATCCTCATTGGCTACAGGTGAGATCCCCGTGGACTGGAGAATAGCTAATGAGTTGAGCCTCACGTTGGTAGTAGATAAATTATTGGAGAGAATTCACAGGGACAGGATTTATGCCCATTTGGAAACAAATGGGCTCATAGCGATAGACAGCATGATTTTGCGAAGGGGAGGTCGTGCCTCACTAACTTGATTGAGTTCTTGAGGAGGTGACAAAGATGATTGATGAGGGGAGGGCAGTGGATGTGTTTGCATTGACTTCAGTAAAGCTTTGACAAGGGGCCTCAGGGCAGATTGGTACAAAAGGTCAAGTTACACGGGAATCAGAGGTGAGGTGGTAAGATGGATACAGAAATGGCTCGGTCACAGAAAGTAAAGGGTAGCAGAAGAAGGGTGTTTTTTCTGAAGGAAGGTTTGTGACTAGTGGTGTTACACCAAGGACCTGTGCTTGGGCCTCTGTTGTTTGTCGTGTTCATATACGATTTGGAGGAAATGTAGCTGGCCTGATTAGTCCAGCTCGCGGATGTCACCAAGGTTGGTGGTCAGTGACAGATAGTGAGGAGGATTTCAAGGATACATCAGGATATAGATAGGTTGGTGGACTTGGACAGAGGAATGGGAAAATAGAGTTTAATCCGGACAAATGTGAGGTTCATGCATTTTGGTAGGTCTAACAAAGAGGGAAAAATACTGTAAATGGCAAAACTCTTAGGAATATAGAAAGTCAGAGAGACCTGGGCGTGCATGTCCACAGATATTTGAAGGTGGCAACACAAGTGGGCAAGGTAGTCAAGAAAGCATACGGAATGCTTGCCTTCATTGGACGGGGCATTGAGTATAAAACTGGCAAGTCATGCTACAGTTGTATAGAACCTTGGAGAACCACTTAGAATATTGCGCACAATTTTGGTCACCACACAACCAGAGGGTTGTGGAGGATTTGGAAAGAGTGCAGAGGAGGTTTACCAGGATGTTGCCTGGTCTGGAGGGTGTCAGCTATATGGAGATGCTGAATAGATTTGGACTGTTTTTATTAGAAAGACAGAAGTTGAGGTGTGTCCTGATAGAGGTCTACAAGATTATGAGGGGCATGGATAGAGTGGATGGGCAGGCACTCTTTCCCAGGGTGGAGGGGTCAGTCACCAGGGATGTTTAATGTCTGTGGGGCAAAGTTTAGAGGAGATGTGTGAGGCAGTTTTTTACACAAAGGGTGGTGCGTGCCTGGAACGTGTTGCCAGGGGCGGTTGTGGAAGCAGATACATTAACAGCGTTCAAAAGGCATCTTTAAAAAAAAAAAATTTAGAGTACCCAATTCTTTTTTTCCAATTAAGGGGCAATATAACATGGCCAATTAATCTATCCTGCACCTCTTTGGGTTGTGGGGGTTAAACCCACGTAAACACAGGGAGAATGTGCAAACTCCACGTGGACAGTGACCCAGAGCCAGGATTGAATCTGGGACCTCGGCGCCGTGAGGCAGCAATGCTAACCACTGTGCCACCATGCAGCCCTTCAAAAGGCATCTTGACAAACACATGGATAGATGGCCATAGAGGGATACGGCACTGGGAAATGCTGAGGGTTTTGGCAAAGGTTGGTATCATGACCAGTACAGGCTTGAAGGGCCAAAGGGCCTGTTCCAGTGCTGTATTGGTCTTTATTCTTTGTACCCTGTGTACAATGGAGGGATGGTTTATTTGCGATACACCATGAGGCCTACGTGCAGTGTGGGATTCAGTCCCACATATGGGTCTAGTTGCTGCAGCTTTTGCTGGCCAGTACATTGTGTTTTGCTCGCTTGTCTATTTTACTTTCAAACATGCATTGTTTTCAGTCATGATGAGGGTGGCAATGATATCACCCTTTTCTGTGACGGTTGTGGACACTAACAAAACTGTGCTGCTGTTGTGGTGGATTCAGTATTTTGGTTGTCCTGACTAGGCTCAGGTTAGTTGTTTTTTGTGGACGTTCCAGCCTCTGGGAGTGGATCAGTTGCAGGATTTTTTTGTCTGTGAGTTGCTGTGATTTGAATCTGCAGCATTTTGCAAAATGATTCAATTTCCTACATTTCTTGCAGAACTTGCTATCTGCCCAATATGATGTTCTGTTCGGGGAGTGCTGACCACCACAGTTGGAGCAGGGTATCCCTGTACGGTGAAAGCCTCTGTTTCCTGCCTAAAGTCACTGCTACTTTTTTCCGACTATTCATTGAACATAGTGGGCAGCACAGTAGCATAGTGGTTATCACAGTTGCTTCACAGCTCCAGGGTCCCAGGTTCGATTAGTAAGCTTGGTCACTGTCTGTGCGGAGTCTGCACGTTCTCCCCATGTCTGCGTGGGATTCCTCCGAGTGCTCCGGTTTCCTTCCACAATCCAAAGATGTGCAGGTTCGGTGGATTGGCCATGCTAAATTGCCCTTAGTGTCCAAAAAATGTTAAGTGGGGGTTACTGGGTTAGGTGCTAGGGTAGTAGATATGTGGGCTTCAGTAGGGTGCTCTTTGTAAGGGCCGGTGCAGACTCGATGGGCCGAATGGCCTCCTTCTGTACTGTAAATTCCATGATTATGATACAAATGCTGATGCCCATTGAGATGTCAGGTCTTTCTCGCACAGCAACTGCTTATGGACTAGATCACTACGCATCCCGCAGACTGCAATCCCACTTAGGGCGTTGTGGCGGGAACCAATTGCAGCTTATTTTCTAATATCTTGAGTTTAGCCGCATAAATTTGGATTGATTCATCGGATCTTTGATTCAGCAAATTAAATGCATGCTTGTCAAGTATGATATTTGTTACAGGAGGCAAATATCCTTGAATGTTCTATAAATGATTTGGGGGTCCTCCTTTTCTCCCATATAGAAGGTAAAGGACTCACATTTCCCGACAGATTCCAAGCCCACAAAATTAATAAAGTGAAGGCCTGTGTGGAAAGTCCAGTACCTGATAACAAGTTGCATTTGCATAACACCTATACCGTGATTATTGTCCCGATGAATGCCACTCAAATGTGACCAGGATAATAAATATAAATAAAAGATGTAAATACTTAGAGGTTTACAAAAATCTTTGAGAAAAGAGGATGTGAAAGCACTTAAACACTTTCGTGTTTTTGATGTGGTCCAAAACCTGTCAATCATAGCTAGCTTTTAATAAACATTGTGGTTGGCTTCAAAATAGACTGCATGAAATCCATTGAAGCATGAAGTGAGTGTGAAATTGGACAATCCAGACAGATGGGTTTGTGCTAGCTGTCAATCACAGCCTAGTAAAGTTAATGTCCCATCAAAATGAATGTAAGGCTTGTAGATCAAAGATCTGAGGGGATTTACAGATGTGGTCCACTTTTTCTAGGGATTTACAACAGCTGCAACTTCTGCCTGACCCAGCAATGAGTTTTAAAGCAGAGTTTTTCCATTGGGCGGGATTCTCTGATACAGCGGCTAAGTGTTGCGCCGTGGTAAAACCCAAAAGTTTTACGACGGCGTGAACGAGCCGCTGTCAATAGCGATTCTGGCCCGCAAAAGGGGCCTAGGAAGGGCGGCACGAGAAGCGGGGTGAGATCAGCCCCAGACCAGTGTCGGAGAGGCACGATGCGTCAATGACGCTGTCCAGCGTCGCTTATGTTGCGCGAGCGGCGCTCAGTCCCAGACCCGCAAGATGGCCGCCGCCCGCCCTACCGCCCCGAGGTTCAGGGACCGCGACCTGGACACGCTGCTGGACGCGGTGGAGGAGAGGAGGGCGGTCCTGTGCCAGAAGAAGATGCACCACCTTACGAGGGCACGCAGGGTGAGTTCACATGACGTGCCCCTGGCACACCCCCCCATACCACCCACACATGTGAAAGGCGGCCCCCACCTCCCAGGGGGACGCCACAACCCCCTACCTGACCTACATGGGCTGCACCCATCCATGCCAGGTGCTTTGGCCGGGTGCCCCGTGCTGCTATGCCATCATATACCCAACATCTGCGCTGCCGGCATCGGACCGCCTAACACTGATGTTTGTTTCCCCCCCTCGCCTCCCCAGGATAAGACTGCCCACAACCACAGGGAGCGTGAAGAACCGGAGTGCGTCCACCCGTACTGCACCCGCTCACCGTCCATGAGCAGAGGACATTGAACCTCGTAGGCAGAGCCGAGGACCGGGATGTTCACGGCTGTCAGGTAGGAGGCGAACCAGCGAGCGAGACCCCCACCGCTGGCTCCCCCCATCCCCTCCATGTCCCACTGCATCCCCCACAACCCGTGCCTCACAACACCCCCCTCACCCCATGTCCCACAGCACCCCCTCACTCCATGCCCCACAGCACTCCCCTCTCCCCCAGCCCACTCCCCCCCCTCCACCCTCACTCCATGCCCCACTGCACCCCCTCACCCCATGCCCTACACCACACCCCTCACCCCATGTCCCACTGCATCCCCCACATCCCGTGCCCCACAGCACTCCCCCCCCCCATGTCCCACAGCACCCCCCTCACTCCATGTGCCACTGCAGCCCCCTCACCCATGTCCCACTGAACCCCCCTCACCCCATCCCACACCACACCTCACCCCATGTCCCACTGCATCCCCCACATCCCGTGCCCCACAGCACTCCCCTCCCCCCATGTCCCACAGCACCCACTCACCCCATGTCCCACTGCACCCCCACCCCATGTCCCACTGCACCCCTCACTCCATGTCCCACTGCACCCCCTCACTCCATGTCCCACAGCACCCCTCACTCCATGTCCCACTGCACCCCCTACTCCATGTCCCACAGCACCCCCTCACTCCATGTCCCACAGCACCCCTCACCCCATGTCCCACAGCTCCCCCCTCACTCCATGTCCCACAGCACCCCCTCACCCATGTCCCACAGCACCCTCTCACCCCATGTCCCACAGCACCCCCTCCCCATGTCCCACAGCACCCCCTCACCCCATGTCCCACAGCACCCCCTCACCCCATGTCCCACAGCACCCCCTCACCCCATGTCCCACTGCACCCCCCTCACCCATGTCCCACTGCACCCCCCTCACCCCATGTCCCCACAGCACCCCTCACCCCATGTCCCACAGCACCCCTCACCCCATGTCCCACAGCACCCTCTCACCCCATGTCCTACAGCACCCCCCTCACCCCATTTCCCACAGCACCCCCTCACCCCATTTCCCACAGCACCCCCACACCCCATGCTCCACTGCACCCCCTCACCCCATGTCCCACTGCACCCCCTCCCCATGTCCCACAGCATCCCCCTCACCCCATGTCCCACAGCACCCCTCACCCCATGTCCCACTGCACCCCCCTCACCCCATGTCCCACAGCCCCCCTCACCCCATGCCCTACACCACACCCCTCACCCCATGTCCCACAGCACCCCCCTCACCCCATTTCCCACAGCACCCCCCTCACCCCATGTCCCACAGCACCCCCTCACCCCATGTCCACAGCAGACTCCTCACCCCATGCTCCACTGCACTCCCCTCACCCATGTCCCACTGCACCCTCCTTCCCATGTCCAACAGCAGCCCCCTCACCCCATGCTCCACTGCACCCCCCTCACCCCATGTCCCACAGCACCCCTCACCCCATGTCCCACAGCACCCCCTCACCCCATGTCCCACTGCACCCCCCTACCCCATGTCCCACTGCACCCCCCTCACCCATGTCCCACAGCACCCTCACCCATGTCCCACAGCACCCCTCACCCCATGTCCCACAGCACCCTCTCCCCATGTCACACAGCACCCCCTCACCCCATTTCCCACAGCACCCCCTCACCCATTTCCCACAGCACCCCCACACACCATGCTCCATGCCCCCCTCACCCCATGTCCCACTGCACCCCCCTCTCCCCATGTCCCACAGCATCCCCCTCACCCCATGTCCCACAGCACCCCCTCACCCCATGTCCCACTGCACCCCCCTCACCCCATGTCCCACAGCACCCCCTCACCCCATGCCCTACACCACACCCCTCACCCCATGTCCCACAGCACCCCCTCACCCCATTTCCCACAGCACCCCCCTCACCCCATGTCCCACAGCACCCCCTCCCCATGTCCAACAGCAGACTCCTCACCCCATGCTCCACTGCACTCCCCTCACCCCATGTCCCACTGCACCCTCCTCTCCCCACGTCCAACAGCAGCCCCCTCACCCCATGCTCCACTGCACCCCCCTCACCCCATGTCCCACTGCACCCCCCCCTCTCCCCATGTCCCACAGAAGCCCCCTCACCCCATGCTCCACTGCACTCCACACTCACCCCCATTCCCACTGTACTCCCCTCACCCCATGTCCCCACTGCACCCCTTACCCCATGCTCCACTGCCCCCCTCACCCCATTTCCCACTGCACTCCACTCACCTCATGTCCCACTGCACCCCCCTCACCCATTTCCCACTGCACCCACTCACCTCATGTCCCACTGCACCCCCTCACCCCATGTCCCACTGTACTCCCCCTCACCCATGTCCCACTGCACCCCCTCACCCCATGTTCCACTGAACCCCCTCACCCCATGTCCCACAGCACCTCCTCACCCCATGTCCCACTGCACCCCCCTCACCCCATGCTCCACTGCACCCCCCCTCACCGCCGCCTGTCTAATGATATGTGTTTTGTGT